>NW_026113339.1:0-28560 GCF_024323335.1 Lathyrus oleraceus | reverse complement strand
AACAATCACCCAAATAGCTTCAAAATTCTTACTTGTCCTCGGTAAACCAGAAACAAAATCCATACTGATACTATCCCACTTCCACTCTGGAATAGCCAACGGTTGCATTAGCCCAGACGGCTTCTGATGCTCAATCTTTGACTTCTGACAAGTCAAACAAGAATAAACAAAACTCGCAATTTCTCTTTTCATTCCCGGCCACCAAAATAACTTTTTCAAATCATGATACATCTTCGTAGCTCCAGGATGAATACTCAGGCCACTACGATGTCCTTCCTCAAGAATACTCTTCTTAAGTTCGGTAACATCCGGAATACACACCCGATTACCAAATTTCAAAACACCATTCTCATCAACTCTGAATTCACCACCTTGACCTTGATTCACTAGAGTCAACTTATCAACCAAAAGCACATCGGATTTCTGACCCTCTCTAATCTCATCCAGAATACCACTCGTTAACTTCAACATTCCCAATTTAACACTATTGTGAGTACTCTCACACACCAAACTCAAGTCTCTAAACTGCTCAATTAAATCCAATTCCTTAACCATTAACATAGACATATGCAATGATTTCCGACTCAATGCATCAGCCACTACGTTTGCTTTACCCGGATGGTAATTCAAACCAAAGTCATAATCCTTCAGAAACTCTAACCATCTCCTCTGTCTCATATTCAGCTCTTTCTGATCAAACAAATACTTTAAACTTTTATGGTCACTGAAAACCTCAAATCTTGACCCGTACAAGTAATGCCTCCATAACTTCAGAACAAATACCACAGCTGCCAACTCTAAATCGTGTGTCGGATAGTTCCTCTCATGAACCCTCAGTTGTCTCGAAGCATAAGCTATAACCTGCTTATTCTGCATCAAAACACCACCCAAACCCAACAATGAAGCATCACAGTAAACCTCAAATAGTTCCGACGGACTCGGTAATATCAGAATAGGAGCAGTAGTTAACCTTCTCTTTAACTCTTGGAAACCTTCTTCACATTTTGAGTCCCAAACAAACGCTTGCCCCTTTCTAGTCAACATCGTCAACGGTAACGCCAACCTAGAAAATCCCTCAACGAATTTCCTATAATAGCCTGCAAGTCCAAGAAAACTCCTTATCTCAGAAACTGACTTCGGAGCTTCCCACTTAGATACCGCTTCTATCTTAGAAGGATCAACAGCAACACCACCTCTTGAAATCACATGACCAAGAAAACTAACCTCTTCTAACCAAAATTCACACTTTGACAGTTTAGCAAATAACTTCTTTTCCCGCAGAACTCCCAAAACCACTCTCAAATGTTCAGCATGCTCTTCTTCAGATTTCGAATACACCAAAATATCGTCAATAAACACCACAACAAACTTGTCTAGGTACGGATGGAAAATCCTATTCATATACTCCATAAATACTCCAGGCGCATTAGTCACACCAAAAGGCATTACAGAATACTCATAATGTCCATACCTTGTTCTGAAAGCAGTCTTCTGAATATCCTCAGTTTTCACACGTATCTGATGATACCCAGATCTCAAATCTATTTTGCTGAACACACTCGCACCAACCAACTGATCCATCAAATCATCAATCCTCGGCAAAGGATACCGATTCTTGATCGTCACTTTATTCAGTTGCCTGTAGTCCACACACAACCTCATAGTACCTTCTTTCTTCTTAACCATAACACTGGTGCACCCCACGGTGACACACTCGGACGAATAAATTTCTTATCCAACAGATCTTCCAACTGACTCTTCAATTCAGTTAACTCAACAGCAGACATACGGTACGGAGCCATCGATATCGGCCTAGTACCAGGTACCAAATCAATCGAGAACTCAACTTCACGCTCTGGCGGTAATTCATTCACTTCTTCCGGAAACAACAGGAGGAAAATCACACACCACGGCTAGATCACAAATCACCAGTTTATCTTTAGCCTCCAAAGTCGCTAACAGCATAAACAACTCTGCCCCATCTATACTGCCTCATTCACCTGCCTTGCTGATAGAAACAAACTCTTCCTTCCTCAATCTCAGGAAAATCACAGTCTTATCAAAACAATTGATATAAACTCGGTTAAACACCAACCAGTTCATACCCAGAATAACATCAATCTGCACTAGTGGAAGACACACTAGGTCCATCCCAAAGTCTCTACCAAAAATACTCAAAGGACAATTTAAACAAACTGAAGTAGTAGTCACTGAACCCTTCGCAGGAGTATCAATCACCATACTACCATGCATCTCAGATATCTCTAACTTAAGTTTCACAGCACAATCCAAAGATATAAAGGAATGAGTCGCACCTGTGTCAATAATAGCTACAAGAGGAAAGCCATTAATATAACACGTACCTCGGATCAAACGATCATCTGCAGAAGTCTCAGAACCCGATAAAGCAAAGACCTTGCCTCCCGACTGGTTCTCTTTCTTCGGCTTAGGACACTGTGGACTGATATGACCCACCTCTCCACAGTTGAAACAAGTCACAGTCTTCAACCGGCACTCTGCAGCCAAGTGACCACCTTTTCCACACTTGAAACACTTCTTCTCATACTGGTACACTCATGGATACGATGTCCAGCCTGACCACATCTGGAACACTTAGCAGGGGCACTGGAGTCTCCCCCACTAGGCCTCTTCATCCCACTCTGTCGCTGGAAACCTTTGCCAGCTGCATACGGTTTCCCACGATCATTCTGATTCTTGCCTTTCCTATCAACCCTTTGCTGATAGCTCTCCGCTCTGGCCTTGGTATCCTGTTCAAAAATCCTGCAACAGTCAACCAAATCAGAAAACACTCTAATCCGCTGATATCCAATAGCCTGCTTGATCTCGGGACGTAACCCGTTCTCAAACTTCACACATTTCGAGAATTCCCCAGTAGCCTCATCATAGGGAGTGTAATACTTCGATAGCTCTGTGAACTTAGCAGCATACTCAGTAACAGACCGATTGCCCTGCTTCAATTCCAAGAACTCTATCTCTTTCTTTCCTCTGACATCCTCTGGAAAGTACTTCCTCAGGAATCTCTCTCTGAACACAGCCCAAGTAATCTCAGCATTCCCAGCAGATTCCAACTCAGTGCGGGTAGCAACCCACCAATCATCTGCTTCTTCTGACAGCATATGCGTACCTGTCGCATCGCGCGAAAAACCGGCGGGAAAACAAGAACAACAGAGTCGCCACCGTGCGTTATTTATCCCAAAAGAGGGAAAGGAAACGCTCAGAGTAAACCTGGAAAGAACATGGTCTCGCGACCAAAGAGGATGGGTTCGGGAGTCGGTTATGCGAAGGGAAGGTATTAGCACCCCTACGCATCCGTAGTACTCTACGGGATCCACGCACAAAAGGAAGGAATATTGGTTGCTAAACACTGCTCAAACTCACACACACTGGCTGAGAGAGACAAAAGAAACTGACTGAAACTGACACTAACTCGGCAGGATATCGCATCCTGGGCCTACTAGTCTATCAGGCATAGACATCAGAGTCGAAGTAGTTCGGACTGGGGAAACGACACATGCTCGTTAGGATATCGCATCCTATGCATACGTATCTCCTCGGACGAGAGAAGAATCAGAGCATTCGTAGCTCGGCTGACACACACACAAGCAAAGCGAACACAGGCAAACATGGAGCCCGAATGCCAATCACTGGACTTACATCAGCATCCGAACCAACAAACACACACTGGAACCCGAATGCCACTCGATGGTCTTACATCAGCTTCCAAGCACACAACAACACAACAAGTTAATAGGGAGTGGGGACTCGAGCCTATAACTGTCAAGCACACACACAAAGAAAAGAAAAGGCGCCCGGAGAGATCAGCTCAATCTCCTGCCTACATACTTCATCTGGTATGAAGATCAGGGCGATGTAGTTTCCCTACGGAGGGATAAAGGACTAGCCTAACCAGATAACAGAGGGAGACACAACTAGGGAGACTACGACTCGAGCCTAGATGTTATCATACAAATTCATCCCTAAGTTAAGGTTTCTAGCTAACTTGCACAGGAAGCAAGCCTATCCTAATCATGACTTGCACAGGGAGCAAGCCACACACACACTTAACTTGCACAGGAAGCAAGCCAAGCAAAACCTACTTGCACAGGAAGCAAGTCTAAACAATCCTAACTTGCACAGGAAGCAAGTCAAACAATCCTAACTTGCACAGGAAGCAAGTCAAACAAACCTAACTTGCACAGGAAGCAAGTCAAACAATCCTACAAGCACAGATAGCACACACTATACACAAGCAAGTGGCTCAAACAAGGGTTAGGTTTTAGTCAAGGGGTCATATCAACCTCGACAAACAAACCTCTGGAACTGGGTGAATGTGCTCTTAACCTTGCCATTGAGGGGCTAAGGTGAAGCAGATGAAAGGTGAGTGAAGATAAGACTTCACAGCTCCTATCCCTGGCCTGGGAGAGCTCAAGACAAGAATGTGTGGGTTCAGAAAGTGGGAACCCTTCTACACATTTAAAACTGACTCAACTGTGCAATTGCACAAGATCTTGGGTTTGTATCTGCAATGCATCAACACAGTGGTGTGAGCAAAGCAGATGACACACTGAATAGTGGGGGATAGATTGCATATCCCTACCTTCCACCAATTGCCTCTTCACTTAGGAGGTCTTTGACTCTATGCAAGGACAAAATTAAACATCCACAAACATTGCCTCTTAAGGAGGACTTCAGACAGTTGCCTGGCCAAGTAACAGGCCAGGTCTTCCAGACTACATGAAGTAAAAGAGACGTACCTCAATGCAATTGCTTATACAAGCAAAGCAAAGCAAAAAGTTCACAAGGAACTAAGCAACTAAAGCACCAAATCTGAAGCAAAGTTGTGATGCAGTTGTTGTTTGGCTATATTTGCTCAAAACAGATGCTCAACAAACTTCCACAAGGTGAATGGTGAAGGAAGCTTGGCTTGAGATAGCTTGAAATGGCTCTAAATAGCTTCTGCCATTAATGAAGCTCTTCCAAACAGTCCATGAACATGGCTTTACAGCTGCAAAATGATGGTTGAAACAGGTCCACAATGTTGTATGGATGTTGTTTTAGGCAAGGTAATGTTCAGTTCTTTGAGAGTTTTTGACAGATTTTGGAAAAATGCCAAAAAGAGTTCTTGAGAATGAGTGAAGTTCTGTGTTTTGAGGCTGCTAGTAGTGGTTTGTTCTTGACAGAAAAAATATGTTAAGATTTTCTGTTTTCATAGTACAAGGCATGGCTCATGGATATGTGGGATATGGTGGTTGCAAATTGTACTTTTCTTCCCATTTTCAAGCAACTAAGTATGGCTATGTGATGGGTGTAGGTACTTGCACGAATTTGCCTTTGTACATGCTGCAAATAACATTCCAAGCAAGTTCCAATTAGCCCCAAGTGTTAAAAATGCATAATTCAAAAAGTCAACCATTGGTCAAACTGAATTTCACATATGCTAGGTTCAAAAATGCCATTTTGATTGGCAAGGTTTTGGCTCATGAAATTTATATTTTTGGAAAGAGGGGATCAAATGTGACTTGTAGAAAAAACCCCACCAAAATTGGCCAAATGGTTTGAGAGATATGGCCTTTTGAAGTTCAAGAATTTCTGAAATCGATTCGATCATAACTTGCCAACCACACATGGGAATTGAGAGTTCTTGGACTTTTTGGAAATGGGAGAACAAGATATTCAACTTTCATGTTGGGCAAAATTCATTTGAAGCTTGTATCATGATGTAAGTTTGAGGATCAAGACTTTCCATTTTTGGTAAGTTTCAGTTACAGGTCCAGTTTCCATTTTGGGAAATTTCTGATTTGGCTTCAAATTCTTCCATGATGGTGTTTGACATGATATATGAGGACTATTTGGACATGAATAAGATCTCTCAAACCATTTCCATCAACAAATCACTGATTAAATGGACAGTTGACCAACAGTTGACTTTTCTAGGGTTTTGGATGATTGAAACTCTTCTGATGAATTCCAAACCCTAATTCCTTGAGAACTTGACTTCAAATGATGTCCCAAGACATATGAACTCTTGATTAATGAGCATGGTGTCCAAATTCCACAAGAATGGCCACCATCCACTGCTTTGACTGACTGTTGACTGTCTAGGGTTCTTTGCCTGACTGTGCATGAACTGATGACTTCTGAACATCCAATCCTTGACCAAAACACTTCAAATGGACCCCCAAGTCATGTGAACTTGATGGACCAACCCTAGGGCCTTGGCTCCTTGAGAAACACCCTTGCTTGCTTGACTGACTGATCTCCTGATCAGTTTGACCTAATTTCTTGATTGGCTTGTACTTGAGGCAAATGGGACAATGCAATGCCATGCAGTGGACCATGATATGCTATGACCTAATATGAAAATGTATGTACAATGATGGGTGCAAATTTGAGGTGCTACAGCTGCCCCTATTCAATCAGCTGGGAACCCGAATGGATGAGAGCAACGGCTGTCAGACTTTCAGGGTAAACAGGGATTGAATACCAAGAACCGTAGAATTTGCACAATACAAGGATCCACCAATGGGAACGTCCACTGGGGTTTGATATTTATTACTGGGTATTTTTTGGTTTTTTTGTTTTCAAAGGGTATGGCCACATCCAGACATCACAACGATGACGAATGGGAATAGAAATCACAACTAGATGCCAACGGACAACTAGGAAAAACTCGACGTTTACCAAGACCAACGGAGAGGTAACCAGACATTAATGAATGATTGGGAGGGATACAACCATACGTCAACGGACGAAATGGGAAAAAACTCAACGTTTACCAAGACCAACGGAGAGGTAACCAAACATTAATGAATGAATGGAAGGGATACAACCATACGTCAACGGACGAAATGGGAAAAACTCAACGTTTACCAAGACCAACGGAGAGGTAAATCCACGTGGGGACAGATACAACTAGACGTCATAGGACGAATAGGAAAAACTCGACGTTTACCAAGACCAACAGAGAGGTAAATCCACGTGGGGACAGGTACAACTAGGCGTCATAGGACGAATAGGAAAAACTCGACGTTTATCGACACCAACGGAGAGGAGGAAACTCTACTGGGGAGAGTGAACACAACCAAATCATCAACGGATGATCGGGAAAAACTCGACGTTTATCGACACCAACGGAGAGGAGGATACTTCACTTGGGAAGGAGGACACCACCAAATCATCAACGGATGATCGGGAAAAACTCGACGTTTATCGACACCAACGGAGAGGAGGAAACTCTACTGGGGAGAGTGAACACAACCAAATCATCAACGGATGATCGGGAAAAACTCGACGTTTATCGACACCAACGGAGAGGAGGAAACTCTACTGGGGAGAGTGAAACAACCAAATCATCAACGGATGATCGGGAAAAACTCGACGTTTATCGACACCAACGGAGAGGAGGAAACTCTACTGGGGAGAGTGAACACAACCAAATCATCAACGGATGATCGGGAAAAACTCGACGTTTATCGACACCAACGGAGAGGAGGAAACTCTACTGGGGAGAGTGAACACAACCAAATCATCAACGGAAGATCGGGAAAAACTCGACGTTTATCGACACCAACGGAGAGGAGGAAACTCTACTGGGGAGAGTGAACACAACCAAATCATCAACGGATGATCGGGAAAAACTCGACGTTTATCGACACCAACGGAGAGGAGGATACTTCACTTGGGAAGGAGGACACCACCAAATCATCAACGGATGATCGGGAAAAACTCGACGTTTATCGACACCAACGGAGAGGAGAAAACTCTACTGGGGAGAGTGAACACAACCAAATCATCAACGGATGATCGGGAAAAACTCGACGTTTATCGACACCAACGGAGAGGAGGAAACTCTACTGGGGAGAGTGAACACAACCAAATCATCAACGGATGATCGGGAAAAACTCGACGTTTATCGACACCAACGGAGAGGAGGAAACTCTACTGGGGAGAGTGAACACAACCAAATCATCAACGGATGATCGGGAAAAACTCGACGTTTATCGACACCAACGGAGAGGAGGATACTTCACTTGGGAAGGAGGACACCACCAAATCATCAACGGATGATCGGGAAAAACTCGACGTTTATCGACACCAACGGAGAGGAGAAAACTCTACTGGGGAGAGTGAACACAACCAAATAATCAACGGATGATCGGGAAAAACTCGACGTTTATCGACACCAACGGAGAGGAGGAAACTCTACTGGGGAGAGTGAACACAACCAAATCATCAACGGATGATCGGGAAAAACTCGACGTTTATCGACACCAACGGAGAGGAGGAAACTCTACTGGGGAGAGTGAACACAACCAAATCATCAACGGATGATCGGGGAAAAACTCGACGTTTATCGACACCAACGGAGAGGAGGAAACTCTACTGGGGAGAGTGAACACAACCAAATCATCAACGGATGATCGGGAAAAACTCGACGTTTATCGACACCAACGGAGAGGAGGAAACTCTACTGGGGAGAGTGAACACAACCAAATCATCAACGGATGATCGGGAAAAACTCGACGTTTATCGACACCAACGGAGAGGAGGAAACTCTACTGGGGAGAGTGAACACAACCAAATCATCAACGGATGATCGGGAAAAACTCGACGTTTATCGACACCAACGGAGAGGAGGAAACTCTACTGGGGAGAGTGAACACAACCAAATCATCAACGGATGATCGGGAAAAACTCGACGTTTATCGACACCAACGGAGAGGAGAATACTTCTTCGGTCTGAATACCGGAAAATTGGCCTTGTGCCATGAGTACATCGACCTGATCGTCGGAAACTCCTTCGGTCTGAATACCGGAAAATTGGCCTTGTGCCATGAGTACATCGACCTGATCGTCGGAAACTCCTTCGGTCTGAATACCGGAAAATTGGCCTTGTGCCATGAGTACATCGACCTGATCGTCGGAAACTCCTTCGGTCTGAATACCGGAAAATTGGCCTTGTGCCATGAGTACATCGACCTGATCGTCGGAAACTCCTTCGGTCTGAATACCGGAAAATTGGCCTTGTGCCATGAGTACATCGACCTGATTGTCGGAAACTCCTTCGGTCTGAATACCGGAAAATTGGCCTTGTGCCATGAGTACATCGACCTGATCGTCGGAAACTCCTTCGGTCTGAATACCGGAAAATTGGCCTGAGTGCCATGAGTATATCGACCTGATCGTCGGAAACTCCTTCGGTCTGAATACCGGAAAATTGGCCTGAGTGCCATGAGTATATCGACCTGATCGTCGGAAACTCCTTCGGTCTGAATACCGGAAAAACATAAGACATATTATCTATAGCCGTCAAAACGTAGATAATACACTCGCATGGAAGATTATCCATAGCCGGGTTGTAGGTTGTTAAATGAATAATCGACCGAAAAGACAGGCATCTGGGTACCAGACTAGGTATGCAAAAGATGACCAATCAAAAGGGGATAAAGCTGCTTATTCGGAGCAAGTATCCAAAAAGAAGGGGAAGACCCACTGGGGACAATACTGCTTGATCAAGGCAAGTATCCAGAGGGGAAAGAATGTCAATATCACAAACCGGATACTGACAACTGCAAAGAGGGGGTTACATCTACCGGTTAGTAGGCAGAAAACCACGGAAAAGTAACCAGTCATCGATAGGATGAGCACAAAGGGTTAACTCCAACAAGGGGAGAACGTGGGATTTTACAACTACCAGCTAGTGGGTAGAAAACCACAAAGATAGGACTTACAGCTACCGGTTCGTAGGTAGAGGCCAACAAATTCCGCTGAGGATGAAATGAATGAGTGCCGGTTAGTGAGCGACTATTCATTTATGCCCCAGGGCAGCACAAGAGATAGTCAACAAGAAGCCAATTTAGGATCGATCCAAAAAGGCAGACTGAATCAAGACTCATCCTAATGAGGAAAGAACTCAATAGGGAAAACCCATCCCATTAGGGAGGGAACGGAAGCAACCGTCATCCACGAGGATGTATCTCAGTGGGGAAATGGCAGGAAAAGATTGACACTTTCTGCTTAAGGGGTAGACTCTACATGGAGAGATCAGACACACCCATATCTGCTTAAGGAAAAAGACCCAAGCTGGCAAGACGCTAACAATTGGGGAGTAACACTGCTGGGGATACCCACTCGACTGAGGAAGCACTTGTTGGGAAAACACCAACCTCTCAACCATGCTGATGAACCCAATCCTGAAGTCGATCCAATGGCACGATGCAAAATTCTTTCCAACAACCCAAACTCGGCTGGTCACCACTGCCTAGGGCTAATGGATATGCTTGCTATGTTGAATGAAATGGTCCGCCTCTGCCGGGGATACGGTCTGGTGAGGTTTCGAACATATGAATGCATATGTTTGATTTTTCTATGGCGTAATGCTCCATTTATGAATAGGAATGCTACGCGATTTTTTGAGGATGCAATGATTACTACATGCAAAATGCAAATGAACCCTGGCTAGGGAGCCGAAATGATCAGATACTCTGACTCTGTGGGGAGACTCCTCTTGGGGAAATATTCTGCGGGGAACTCTGCTTGGGGAATAGTAAAGCGACTTCACTGGGAGGAAGACTCAATCAATCTTCAGATAGGATAAACCCTGCTTTGGAGAATGTCTGTTACTCCGTTGGGGATAACCCACGCGATCCGTAGGTAGACTCAACTCAACTGAGGATGCAGATTTCAGTCTACTACAAAAACCCGTCCAATCCACTGGTAGGATGAACTCTGCTGGAGAGATAAATTCTACTCCACTAGGGACGACCCAACCAATCCATATGTAGGAGAATCACTGCTGGAGATGTATTTCATGAGACCCGCTCCACTCGGGGATCTATCTGAGGGAATGTCGGATTACGGGGATGTCGATCCACCAGATACTGAATCTTCAAAGAAAAACACCCATGTTGGGGGAGAGAGGAAGACTGCTCTGCTGGAGAGGCGAAAGTTGAAGTCTTCAGTAAACACTCTGCCAGGGGGGCTGCCCCACAATAATGTCCGAAACAGCAAACTTGCTGGGGATGCCCCACGATAGGGCTAACAGGGATTTGGAGGAAGAATATGTACTGCCGGGAACATGAAGATGAACAACTTCAAACGACACTGCGTCGTGCAAATTCACTGAGGAGAGACCATACGAGGTTCTGCAGGACAAAGATACAGTCATGCTCGAGATACGAACAATTGTCTTACCTGTTGGTAATCATACCACCCCCGGGAGAGCACTGTGGATCTCCTAAGTATCCTTCCATCATTGTGAACGTTCACTTTGTTTAAGAACAATTTTTTTGAAAAATTTGTTTATTTTGAAAACAATGATACTTTATCAATTAAAACATGCAAAACATTTGTTGAGTCGAAACAAATAAGAGTGCAAATAATTGGATAAAAGCTCAAATTAATGTGATGGGATGGTAGTCTGCAAAGGGCAAGACTCCATAGATCTGTACAAGTTTGAAGTCGGTGATGTATATTGGAGAGGGCTACATTGAACATAATGACCTTTCCTCTACCATTCTGAATTTTCGATGTATTCAAAGCTTCAGTCGACGACGAATCGAGAATCCCTGACGGATGACAGATACAGAGCACAGTCTTGTCAAGATGCAAGTACTTGCCAAATCCCTAATTTTTGCCTAGATTGCCCCAGTGTGAGGTGATCAATCTAGCGGGATGCAAATTCCTTTTTTTTCAATGTCTCTAACTTTTGCCTGGATCGCCCTTTCGGGTTTTCAATCCACCGAGACGCTCCTTTTTGCCTAAGTCGCCCTTTGGGGTGTTCGACTTAGCGAGCTTTTACTTTTTTTTTTTTTTTTTTGGCGAAGTATTTCTTGACTGCACCAGGATTCACAGGACGAGTGAACTTCTTCATCCATTGTAGTAAGTGTCAGAACACTGCCTGAAGAGGCTCTTTTGACAACATATGGACATTCATAGCTTGGGGGTTCACTTGCCCCTGGAATCGGGTACAAAAGACAAGACTTTCTTGAGCACAAGGTTCCTCGGAACACACGAGGCTTGATCTTCTTGTCGAATGCTTTCTTCACTCTCTGCTGATATAACTTGACCATGACACATGGCGGTTGATCTAATTCAGCATCAGCCAACTTGGGACTTTGAGGGTGCTATTTTCTTTTGTTTTCTTTTGATTTTGCTTTTGATTTCTTTTGATTTTGCACCCTCTCTTTCTTTGTTTTTTTTTTTGATTGATTTTTTTCTTCTTTTTTTTTTTTTTGATGCCCCAGTTGGCTGTTCTGCTGATTCTCGAGATGCAGCTGAGTGATCTTTTTTTTGCTCAAGAAGTCGGGAAATACTGTCAGGAATTCCTTCAACATCATCTTCTTCCGCTTCGAATACAGGGAATTCAAAATTGGGAGATGACGTCTGATCATTACGTTCAATGGGTTTGAGAAACAACCTGCATAATGATTTTGAGTATAAAAAGCACTTTGAAAATCAATACAATCGTTATGCAGATGAAAAGATTGCTTTTATTCTTGTTTTTTAGGGTTTTTTGTGATCACCAATTTCATGCAAAAAGCGAAAAGGGAAAACAAATGGAAAAACAAATGTTTAACATGAATTATTTGAATGAAAATATCATTGCACAAAATGTTGCCAACAATGTCATCACTTCTCCTTTTGGCATGGGAGAAGGGTTTTTAAACAAAGTGATTGTTACTCTGACTTATGAACAACTGTAGGAAAGCCCACAGTGACCCAATTGTGATAGATCCCACCGAGGATGACAACTGTCAGTATCCTTTGCATCAGCAGCTTCTGTTTTCTGAACAACCCTTCTGAAGAAAAAGTCGGCGCCAGCCCAGGACTCGCTATCTTCAAGCTTGATTATCACGGGGACCCAAGTCCTCAAAGCTCAGAATTCCTGATCTGACAAGGTCTTGAACCTTTATCTTCAACTGAAAGCAACTATCCACATCATGACCAGGAGCACCCGAATGATACACACAATGCTGTTCAGGCCTATACCACCACCGAGGGTTGACGGGTTTAGCCGGCGGGTCTCTGGGAGTAATCGAGTTCCGCTCTAACAGAGAGGGATACAATTCGGCGTAGGACATGGGGATTGGATCAAAAATGATCTTCTTCCTCTCATTACTCGTACTGGCTTGTTGGGAAGCCTGCTGCTGAGGACGATGTTGCTGATGCTGATATTGCTGAGTTGGTCTTCTTTGTTGCTGTTGAGGTTGAGTTGCTGGAATAGCCACAGCAGCAGCATGACGGTTCTGTCCTTTGTTTGCACTTCCTCCGACGGTGCACAACATTTGTTTCACTTTCTCCCCTTTTGGGTGCCCCAGAGGATGGCTTCTTAGAACCGGAAGAACTTGAAGAGCCAGGATGGCGAACCGGAGCGAGGGTTGCTCTGACATTAACAGTCTCTGCAGCAAGAGGCTGTTCACTGATTCTGATCCCCTTCAATTCATCACCCACGGCATAATCATCGACGAGAATAGTGACAGCAACATTCTCATGAACGGGTACATCCACTGGTGGAGCACGGTGGACCGGTGGAATCACGGCTTCCAGTCTCTGGGCTAAGGCACGCAGCTCCTCTTGCCCCTGAACAACTCCTTGCATCTTTGTCATGAACTGGGCCATGTTTGCCCTCATCTCAGCCAACTCAGTCTGAACCTGATCCATACTTCTCTGATGGTTGAGTCTGGTCGTGGTGCGGACGGTGATCAACAATCCTGTCTCAGTCGGGAACCAAAGCGAGGAGTCTTTCCAAACATGTCTGCAATGCAAGGATGTGTCTGATATGCATGATGCGGATGCGGATGCTATCTTATCATGAATGATCCTGAAAAGGATATGCGTATGCGAGTTAACTTTTTTCATGCATTACTATTTTTTTGAAAATAAATATGCTATGATGCAAATGATGGAGCCAAGACTGGCAGGAACTGGCATCTGAGGAACCATCTGAAACCCCAAAGTCATCTGAGGAGCTGGCATCTGAATCGAAGTCTGGAGAACTGAGTCACCATCTGAGCGAGTACCCTCAAATTCAGCCCAGGGATCCGAAATAAACGGAACCCTCTGATCAATACCAGGGTCGAACCTCCGGCGTCCAGAAATATAACTCGTAGTCACCATCAGTACCAGGAGTCACCAACTGTACCTGTTAAAATGATCAATCCCGCCCCGCTCACGGGTGTCATCTAGGCCAGGGTAAGGTCGAGAGAAACGCAGCATAAATAACCTTTCGCAGAATATCATCCTGTGCACACCCGACGTATGCACCGATAATATCCCACCAGGGTCTGAACTGCTCGTGATATCAATGTTCCGCTAAGTGGCGCCATACCACCCGCTTCCCATGAATCACTCTATTCCTAGGTTTCCTAGATTTCACTCATAGCCTGGGTATTGGGCCTTTTACCTCGAGTAACTCCCACCCCCAAACAGAGAAACACAGACAGCACAGCAGATGAATATGAATAAATGCAAACATTAATGCAAATAATAAATGCAAACAGTAAATGCAAATATATACAAAGAATGCAATAAAACAGAACAGCACAAAGCAACCAAAGCCCTAACCTAGAGAGCGCTAGGAGAGACTCGCTTAGGGAAGATGGACCAGCACAGGTCAACTTCTCTATATCCCCAGCAGAGTCGCCAGCTGTCGCATCGCGCGAAAAACCGGCGGGAAAACAAGAACAACAGAGCCGCCACCGTGCGTTATTTATCCCAAAAGAGGGAAAGGAAACGCTCAGAGTAAACCTGGAAAGAACATGGTCTCGCGACCAAAGAGGATGGGTTCGGGAGTCGGTTATGCGAAGGGAAGGTATTAGCACCCCTACGCATCCGTAGTACTCTACGGGATCCACGCACAAAAGGAAGGAATATTGGTTGTTAAACACTGCTCAAACTCACACACACTGGCTGAGAGAGACAAAAGAAACTGACTGAAACTGACACTAACTCGGCAGGATATCGCATCCTGGGCCTACTTAGTCTATCAGGCATAGACATCAGAGTCGAAGTAGTTCGGACTGGGGAAACGACACATGCTCGTTAGGATATCGCATCCTATGCATACGTATCTCCTCGGACGAGAGAAGAATCAGAGCATTCGTAGCTCGGCTGACACACACACAAGCAAAGCGAACACAGGCAAACATGGAGCCCGAATGCCAATCACTGGACTTACATCAGCATCCGAACCAACAAACACACACTGGAACCCGAATGCCACTCGATGGTCTTACATCAGCTTCCAAGCACACAACAACACAACAAGTTAATAGGGAGTCGGGGACTCGAGCCTATAACTGTCAAGCACACACACAAAAGAAAAGAAAAGGCGCCCGGAGAGATCAGCTCAATCTCCTGCCTACATACTTCATCTGGTATGAAGATCAGGGCGATGTAGTTCCCCTACGGAGGGATAAAGGACTAGCCTAACCAGATAACAGAGGGAGACACAACTAGGGAGACTACGACTCGAGCCTAGATGTTATCATACAAATTCATCCCTAAGTTAAGGTTTCTAGCTAACTTGCACAGGAAGCAAGCCTATCCTAATCATGACTTGCACAGGGAGCAAGCCACACACACACTTAACTTGCACAGGAAGCAAGCCAAGCAAAACCTACTTGCACAGGAAGCAAGTCTAAACAATCCTAACTTGCACAGGAAGCAAGTCAAACAATCCTAACTTGCACAGGAAGCAAGTCAAACAAACCTAACTTGCACAGGAAGCAAGTCAAACAATCCTACAAGCACAGATAGCACACACTATACACAAGCAAGTGGCTCAAACAAGGGTTAGGTTTTAGTCAAGGGGTCATATCAACCTCGACAAACAAACCTCTGGAACTGGGTGAATGTGCTCTTAACCTTGCCATTGAGGGGCTAAGGTGAAGCAGATGAAAGGTGAGTGAAGATAAGACTTCACAGCTCCTATCCCTGGCCTGGGAGAGCTCAAGACAAGAATGTGTGGGTTCAGAAAGTGGGAACCCTTCTACACATTTAAAACTGACTCAACTGTGCAATTGCACAAGATCTTGGGTTTGTATCTGCAATGCATCAACACAGTGGTGTGAGCAAAGCAGATGACACACTGAATAGTGGGGGATAGATTGCATATCCCTACCTTCCACCAATTGCCTCTTCACTTAGGAGGTCTTTGACTCTATGCAAGGACAAAATTAAACATCCACAAACATTGCCTCTTAAGGAGGACTTCAGACAGTTGCCTGGCCAAGTAACAGGCCAGGTCTTCCAGACTACATGAAGTAAAAGAGACGTACCTCAATGCAAATTGCTTATACAAGCAAAGCAAAGCAAAAAGTTCACAAGGAACTAAGCAACTAAAGCACCAAATCTGAAGCAAAGTTGTGATGCAGTTGTTGTTTGGCTATATTTGCTCAAAACAAATGCTCAACAAACTTCCACAAGGTGAATGGTGAAGGAAGCTTGGCTTGAGATAGCTTGAAATGGCTCTAAATAGCTTCTGCCATTAATGAAGCTCTTCCAAAACAGTCCATGAACATGGCTTTACAGCTGCAAAATGATGGTTGAAACAGGTCCACAATGTTGTATGGATGTTGTTTTAGGCAAGGTAATGTTCAGTTCTTTGAGAGTTTTTGACAGATTTTGGAAAAATGCCAAAAAAGAGTTCTTGAGAATGAGTGAAGTTCTGTGTTTTGAGGCTGCTAGTAGTGGTTTGTTCTTGACAGAAAAATATGTTAAGATTTTCTGTTTTCATAGTACAAGGCATGGCTCATGGATATGTGGGATATGGTGGTTGCAAATTGTACTTTTCTTCCCATTTTCAAGCAACTAAGTATGGCTATGTGATGGGTGTAGGTACTTGCACGAATTTGCCTTTGTACATGCTGCAAATAACATTCCAAGCAAGTTCCAATTGGCCCCAAGTGTTAAAAATGCATAATTCAAAAAGTCAACCATTGGTCAAACTTGAATTTCACATATGCTAGGTTCAAAAATGCCATTTTGATTGGCAAGGTTTTGGCTCATGAAATTTATATTTTTGGAAAGAGGGGATCAAATGTGACTTGTAGGAAAAAACCCCACCAAAATTGGCCAAATGGTTTGAGAGATATGGCCTTTTGAAGTTCAAGAATTTCTGAAATCGATTCGATCATAACTTGCCAACCACACATGGGAATTGAGAGTTCTTGGACTTTTTGGAAATGGGAGAACAAGATATTCAACTTTCATGTTGGGCAAAAATTCATTTGAAGCTTGTATCATGATGTAAGTTTGAGGATCAAGACTTTCCATTTTTGGTAAGTTTCAGTTACAGGTCCAGTTTCCATTTTGGGAAATTTCTGATTTGGCTTCAAATTCTTCCATGATGGTGTTTGACATGATATATGAGGACTATTTGGACATGAATAAGATCTCTCAAACCATTTTCCATCAACAAATCACTGATTAAATGGACAGTTGACCAACAGTTGACTTTTCTAGGGTTTTGGATGACTGAAACTCTTCTGATGAATTCCAAACCCTAATTCCTTGAGAACTTGACTTCAAATGATGTCCCAAGACATATGAACTCTTGATTAATGAGCATGGTGTCCAAATTCCACAAGAATGGCCACCATCCACTGCTTTGACTGACTGTTGACTGTCTAGGGTTCTTTGCCTGACTGTGCATGAACTGATGACTTCTGAACATCCAATCCTTGACCAAAACACTTCAAATGGACCCCCAAGTCATGTGAACTTGATGGACCAACCCTAGGGCCTTGGCTCCTTGAGAAACACCCTTGCTTGCTTGACTGACTGATCTCCTGATCAGTTTGACCTAATTTCTTGATTGGCTTGTACTTGAGGCAAATGGGACAATGCAATGCCATGCAGTGGACCATGATATGCTATGACCTAATATGAAAATGTATGTACAATGATGGGTGCAAATTTGAGGTGCTACAGTACCGAACCTGACCTTCTGGTTATCGGCACACTCAGTCACTCGGAAGATCCTCTCAATCTCCTTCAACCACTTCTGAGCACCATCTGGATCGTATGCTCCTTTGAACATTGGAGGGTTGTTCTTCTGGAACTCACTCAGTTGACGAGCAGCTCCCATTCCCACAACATTCGGATTTCCCCCAAGTACTCCAGCTAGCATACCCAGAGCCTCAGCAATCGCAGCATCGTCTCTACCTCTTCCAGCCATCTCTATTCTGAAAACCCAACAAGCTAAAACAATAAGTACGGATAGGGTTACACAACACCTATCACATACAGGGAAACAGAATAAATACGACTCGACTCGACCGACTATGCTCTGATACCACTAATGTAACACCCTTCTAAAATACCCCAAAATATTTAATTAAAATAGCAATATATCAATCAGAGTAATTATGCAATTAAGGGTGTCACACAATCATTTCACACCACTTTCCAAAATATCCTGTCATGCTCATTTATTTAATCAAAATAAAACATTTGCATAATACGCAGCGGATACAAACTAACAACATTCAAACCATGTAATACATTACATGTAAAGTTGTTCAACAACCAAATGAAAACATAGTAAAACATCCCGTCCCGATGTTACATCTACCAGAGCATGACCCACTAAGGAACTACACTAGACTCCAAGGACTAGCTTCGACTCAATCACTGCTCGTTACCTGAAAAATAGTTGTAAGGGTGAGTTCCTCAATCGATATAATAAGCATTATGAAATATCATGTAATGTTAAGTAATTTAACACATATCATCACCCTAATCAGATCATACATATTCAGCAACGGCAATATCAACTCATAATCATCATCATCATCATACTCAAACTCAACACAACCACAAAACACACGTATAATATTGGAATACATCCATTCATATTATACGCCATACATACATACATTATGCAATGAGACTCCATGCATGCGGTACCGACTATTCGTGAACATATAGTTCAACCTCACCGACCAAATCCAGGTACGGCTACCAAGCTCACTAGTCCCACTCATTTGAGACCTAGTGACTCACTCACTAATTCCTCACCATGGGAATTAGCTACCACCCCAAGGGCTATGATATGCACGCTAATTCACCTAGCATGCAAACATCAACAACAGTCCATAATGACTAACTCACTAATCCCTCACCATGGGAATTAGCTACCACCATAAAGGCCACAATATGCAAGCTAAATCACTTAGTCATGCAAACGTCAACAATCATCCACAATGGACATATGCTCACACTCTAAGCCATAAACAGTCCATTCATAATTTCATACATGATAGATACATTCATAACATTATGCATATCATCATACATCATCAACATATTCACCACCTAATCATATCATTTCATACCACATAGTCAATCACAGTATTAACACACTCTACTAATACATATACTACTCAAAACAACGGGAAATGATCCCTACTCTATCATACATCAGCTAAATTACATTACTCAGCTGAACAACCAAAAACTGCATAACAACAGCACAGAAAAATCACAATCCTGCCCATACGCGTATTGCCTAGTCCCATACGCGTCTGGCCCATTTCTCAGCCAATTCCATACGCGTAACACCATCTCATACGCGTATGCTACGCGTACCACTTCCTCATACGCGTACCAACAGAGACCAAACCTCGTTCAAAACATCATCTTCCTCATCCATACGCGTATTGCCTAGTGCCATACGCGTACCAGACCATCTCATACGCGTATTGCCTAGTGCCATACGTGTATGACCAGAAACCAAATTTCCAGATCTGCTATGGTTTTCTCTGCTACGAGATCTCCCAATTCCAACCTCCTACAATCCAATTTTACACAGTAATCGTTCATATCATCTAACACGAATCATACCTTATTCAATTTCACCAATTCTAACATTATTACATCTAATCCCTACGAATTTCTCCAATTAAACCCATATTTCGTTCATCCAATATTTTCACAAATTTCAGCATACATCATTCTAATCAGAGTCAAAACAATGGTTTATCACTACCCACTACATGTTATCCCATAATACCCATTAAACGACGATAAACCCCCCTTACCTGAGTTAATCCGGCGAATCTTTAAGCTTCAAGCTCTTCCTCTCTTCAACCCTTGTTCTCTGGCTCTCTTTGCCCTTTTCCACTTTTCTGTCCCTTTTCCTTTTCACGTGAAAATAACCCTTTTACCAAATGGGACCTTTTCTAATTCCAACTTTTATTCCAATAATAATAATAAAAATAATCCAATAATAATAATTCCAATAAAAATATTCCAATTATTTAATTAAATTAATAAATATTATATTAATTTAAATCAAATAATTATCCTTATTTCATCGGGGTGTTACAACTCTCCCCCACTAAAAGAGTTTTCGTCCTCGAAAACATACCTCAAGCGAATAACTCCGGATAAGACTCCTTCATCTGACTCTCAAGTTCCCAAGTCACATTGCCACCTGCTGGTCCTCCCCAAGCTACCTTCACCAAGGCAATCTCTTTACCCCGCAACTGCTTCAACTCTCGATCCTCGATCCTCATAGGTGATGTTTCAACAGTCAGGTTATCTCTCACCTGTACATCATCTATTTGGACTACATGCGACGGATCAGGAATGTACCTCCTCAACTGAGACACATGAAAAACCTCATGCAAATTCGCAAGTGACGGCGGTAAAGCGATACGATAGGCTACCTCCCCTATCCTCTCCAAAATCTGATAAGGACCAATAAATCGAGGTGTCAACTTCTTCGACTTCAAAGCTCGACCAACCCCAGTTATCGGAGTAACACGAAGAAACACATGATCTCCCTCTTGAAACTCAAGTGACTTCCTCCTCTTGTCGTGATAACTCTTCTGACGACTCTGAGCAATCCTCATCTTCTCCTGAATCATCTTAATCTTTTCCGTAGTTTGTTGAACAATCTCCGGTCCAACCACAGCACTCTCACCGGACTCATACCAACATAAAGGTGTCCGACATCTCCTACCATACAAAGCTTCAAACGGTGCCATACCAATGCTCGAATGAAAACTATTGTTGTAGGTAAACTCAATCAAAGGTAAATAACAATCCCAAGCACCTCCCTTTTCCAAAACACAAGCCCTCAAAAGATCCTCTAGTGACTGAATCGTCCTCTCAGTCTGACCATCAGTCTGCGGATGATATGCAGAACTCAATCTCAGCTTAGTTCCCAAAGCCCTCTGCAAACCTTCCCAGAACTTCGATGTAAATCTAGGATCTCTGTCCGAAACAATACTCGACGGAATACCATGCAAACTTACAATCTTCTCAATATACAACTCAGCTAATCTCTCTAACGGATAATCCATTCTGATCGGAATGAAATGAGCCGATTTTGTCAATCTGTCAACAATCACCCAAATAGCTTCAAAATTCTTACTTGTCCTCGGTAAACCAGAAACAAAATCCATACTGATACTATCCCACTTCCACTCTGGAATAGCCAACGGTTGCATTAGCCCAGACGGCTTCTGATGCTCAATCTTTGACTTCTGACAAGTCAAACAAGAATAAACAAAACTCGCAATTTCTCTTTTCATTCCCGGCCACCAAAATAACTTTTTCAAATCATGATACATCTTCGTAGCTCCAGGATGAATACTCAGGCCACTACGATGTCCTTCCTCAAGAATACTCTTCTTAAGTTCGGTAACATCCGGAATACACACCCGATTACCAAATTTCAAAACACCATTCTCATCAACTCTGAATTCACCACCTTGACCTTGATTCACTAGAGTCAACTTATCAACCAAAAGCACATCGGATTTCTGACCCTCTCTAATCTCATCCAGAATACCACTCGTTAACTTCAACATTCCCAATTTAACACTATTGTGAGTACTCTCACACACCAAACTCAAGTCTCTAAACTGCTCAATTAAATCCAATTCCTTAACCATTAACATAGACATATGCAATGATTTCCGACTCAATGCATCAGCCACTACGTTTGCTTTACCCGGATGGTAATTCAAACCAAAGTCATAATCCTTCAGAAACTCTAACCATCTCCTCTGTCTCATATTCAGCTCTTTCTGATCAAACAAATACTTTAAACTTTTATGGTCACTGAAAACCTCAAATCTTGACCCGTACAAGTAATGCCTCCATAACTTCAGAACAAATACCACAGCTGCCAACTCTAAATCGTGTGTCGGATAGTTCCTCTCATGAACCCTCAGTTGTCTCGAAGCATAAGCTATAACCTGCTTATTCTGCATCAAAACACCACCCAAACCCAACAATGAAGCATCACAGTAAACCTCAAATGGTTCCGACGGACTCGGTAATATCAGAATAGGAGCAGTAGTTAACCTTCTCTTTAACTCTTGGAAACCTTCTTCACATTTTGAGTCCCAAACAAACGCTTGCCCCTTTCTAGTCAACATCGTCAACGGTAACGCCAACTTAGAAAATCCCTCAATGAATTTCCTATAATAACCTGCAAGTCCAAGAAAACTCCTTATCTCAGAAACTGACTTCGGAGCTTCCCACTTAGATACCGCTTCTATCTTAGAAGGATCAACAGCAACACCACCTCTTGAAATCACATGACCAAGAAAACTAACCTCTTCTAACCAAAATTCACACTTGGACAGTTTAGCAAATAACTTCTTTTCTCGTAGAACTCCTAAAACCACTCTCAAATGTTCAGCATGCTCTTCTTCAGATTTCGAATACACCAAAATATCGTCAATAAACACCACAACAAACTTGTCTAGGTACGGATGGAAAATCCTATTCATATACTCCATAAATACTCCAGGCGCATTAGTCACACCAAAAGGCATTACAGAATACTCATAATGTCCATACCTTGTTCTGAAAGCAGTCTTCTGAATATCCTCAGTTTTCACACGTATCTGATGATACCCAGATCTCAAATCTATTTTGCTGAACACACTCGCACCAACCAACTGATCCATCAAATCATCAATCCTCGGCAAAGGATACCGATTCTTGATCGTCACTTTATTCAGTTGCCTGTAGTCCACACACAACCTCATAGTACCTTCTTTCTTCTTAACCAATAACACTGGTGCACCCCACGGTGACACACTCGGACGAATAAATTTCTTATCCAACAGATCTTCCAACTGACTCTTCAATTCAGTTAACTCAACAGCAGACATACGGTACGGAGCCATCGATATCGGCCTAGTACCAGGTACCAAATCAATCGAGAACTCAACTTCACGCTCTGGCGGTAATTCATTCACTTCTTCGGAAACACATCAGGAAAATCACACACCACGGCTAGATCGCAAATCACCAGTTTATCTTTAGCCTCCAAAGTCGCTAACAGCATAAACAACTCTGCCCCATCTGCTACTGCCTCATTCACCTGCCTTGCTGATAGAAACAAACTCTTTCCTTCCTCAATCTCAGGAAAGATCACAGTCTTATCAAAACAGTTGATATAAACTCGGTTAAACACCAACCAGTTCATACCCAGATAACATCAATCTGCACTAGTGGAAGACACACAAGGTCCATCCCAAAGTCTCTACCAAAAATACTCAAAGGACAATTTAAACAAACTGAAGTAGTAGTCACTGAACCCTTCGCAGGAGTATCAATCACCATACTACCATGCATCTCAGATATCTCTAACTTAAGTTTCACAGCACAATCCAAAGATATAAAGGAATGAGTCGCACCTGTGTCAATAATAGCTACAAGAGGAAAGCCATTAATATAACACGTACCTCGGATCAAACGATCATCTGCAGAAGTCTCAGAACCCGATAAAGCAAAGACCTTGCCTCCCGACTGGTTCTCTTTCTTCGGCTTAGGACACTGTGGACTGATATGACCCACCTCTCCACAGTTGAAACAAGTCACAGTCTTCAACCGGCACTCTGCAGCCAAGTGACCACCTTTTCCACACTTGAAACACTTCTTCTCATTACTGGTACACTCATGGATACGATGTCCAGCCTGACCACATCTGTAACACTTAGCAGGGGCACTAGAGTCTCCCCCACTAGGCCTCTTCATCCCACTCTGTCTCTGGAAACCTTTGCCAGCTGCATACGGTTTCCCACGATCATTCTGATTCTTGCCTTTCCTATCAACCCTTTGCTGATAGCTCTCCGCTCTGGCCTTGGTATCCTGTTCAAAAATCCTGCAACAGTCAACCAAATCAGAAAACACTCTAATCCGCTGATATCCAATAGCCTGCTTGATCTCGGGACGTAACCCGTTCTCAAACTTCACACATTTCGAGAATTCCCCAGTAGCCTCATCATAGGGAGTGTAATACTTCGACAGCTCTGTGAACTTAGCAGCATACTCAGTAACAGACCGATTGCCCTGCTTCAATTCCAAGAACTCTATCTCTTTCTTTCCTCTGACATCCTCTGGAAAGTACTTCCTCAGGAATCTCTCTCTGAACACAGCCCAAGTGATCTCAGCATTCCCAGCAGATTCCAACTCAGTGCGGGTAGCAACCCACCAATCATCTGCTTCTTCTGACAGCATATGCGTACCGAACCTGACCTTCTGGTTATCGGCACACTCAGTCACTCGGAAGATCCTCTCAATCTCCTTCAACCACTTCTGAGCACCATCTGGATCGTATGCTCCTTTGAACATTGGAGGGTTGTTCTTCTGGAACTCAAACTTCACACATTTCTCAGCTGAACAACCAAAAACTGCACAACAACAGCACAGAAAAATCACAATCCTGCCCATACGCGTATTGCCTAGTCCCATACGCGTATGGCCCATTTCTCAGCCAATCCCATACGCGTAACACCATCTCATACGCGTATGCTACGCGTACCACTTCCTCATATGCGTACCAACAGAGACCAAACCACGTTCAAAACATCATCTTCCTCATCCATACGCGTATTGCCTAGTGCCATACGCGTACCAGACCATCTCATATGCGTATTGCCTAGTGCCATACGCGTATGACCAGAAACCAGATTTCCAGATCTGCTATGGTTTTCTCTGCTACGAGATCTCCCAATTCCAACCTCCTACAATCCAATTTTACACAGTAATCGTTCATATCATCTAACACGAATCATACCTTATTCAATTTCACCAATTCTAACATTATTACATCTAATCCCTACGAATTTCTCCAATTAAACCCATATTTCGTTCATCCAATATTTTCACAAATTTCAGCATACATCATTCTAATCAGAGTCAAAACAATGGTTTATCACTACCCACTACATGTTATCCCATAATACCCATTAAACGACGATAAACCCCCCTTACCTGAGTTAATCCGGCGAATCTTTAAGCTTCAAGCTCTTCCTCTCTTCAACCCTTGTTCTCTGGCTCTCTTTGCCCTTTTCCACTTTTCTGTCCCTTTTTCCTTTTCACGTGAAAATAAACCTTTTACCAAATGGGACCTTTTCTAATTCCAACTTTTATTCCAATAATAATAATAAAATAATCCAATAATAATAATTCCAATAAAAATATTCCAATTATTTAATTAAATTAATAAATATTATATTAATTTAAATCAAATAATTATCCTTATTTCATCGGGGTGTTACACCTAGGAATCCCAAGTGTTCCACTATTGGAATCAGAGTATCACAATGGAAGGTGATGGATGAAAGAGCTCAATCAAGTCTATGGGGATCAGGGAGATAGTTACTCGTAAGAATGGAGGTAAGGATGAGAGTAAGATAATCTCGTGCTAATGGTTCTATCTTATTGGAGTAGTACGAGAGAAGGGAAACGATTGGAGTAGAGGCTTGCAGCATGTAGCATTATGCCAGGTGAAGTTTATAAGATTACCGGTAGATGGATTACAAGTTTGACACGTTTGTTGAAGGAATAATAAGGGAAGAGTAGTCAATATTGTGTGGTTAAGGAATCAATAAATTTTCTTATGAAGAATTAATGAGTATTGATTAACCAAGTCCAGATAAGATGTTGTAATTATGTTTTGTGTAACTTAGTACAAGGAAGGGAAGTCATGGTCCCCGGGAAGAAAGTGACCCACTGATGTTGAGTGGTATATAAGAGGAATTAAGTGAGAGCAAGTTTAAATGTTAATCCAATATCAGAATGAGATTGTGATGGAAATAAAGAAGTTTCAAGAGTTCATGAAAGAAGGAAATTTGATAGCAAAAACAAGTTAGAAGAATGAGTATGTCAGAGACTTGAAATTGAAGAGAAGCCAAGTGTTGGTCTAGAACGTTAATACAAGGATTGTTCGTTTGTTGAGTAAAGGAAATTCGGGGGCGAATTTCAATTTAAGGGGGGGAGAATGTAATATCCCATATTCCCTTAAATGCTCAATTAGTTGTCAGTTGAGATCAATTGAGTTCCTATGTAAATTATCTATTATCATTTGTAACAATTGGAGCTCCTATGTGCTCTAAATGTTGTCAATTGGGACCAATAGAGTAACCAGTGAAATCTAAAGGGGTTAATTATTAATAAGAGACAGACCAATATTACTAAGTACAAGAGAGGACATTTTTGGTAACATTAATAATTGGTCAATTGGTGCTGGAAGATGAAATATCAATTGAGATATTTTTATTATTACTTGATATTATATATATAATATATATATTGTGTGGGAGAGATTGAAAGAAGAAGAAAAGTGTAAGAAGAGTAGGTAGAAAGATAGAAAGAGTTATCAGAAAGAAAGAAAAGAAGAAAGAGAAGAGTAGAGAAGAGGAAAAGAGAAAGAGAAAGAAAGAGGAAAGGAAAAAGAGGAAGAAGAGGAGAAGAAGAGGAAGGAGCCACCACCACCATCATGTCATCTTCATCATCACCAACTTCATCTTCTACTAGGTGAGTTCTTAGATAGTTTTAGCATTTGGGGGAAAATAATTTATAGTTGTGGGGTTAGGGTTTGTGTGAATCGTGCCCTAACCATGCTATGTGATGATATTATGTTGGTTGTTGAAAAATCAAGTTTAAATGAGTATTGATTAACCAAGTCCAGATAAGATGTTGTAATTATGTTTTGTGTAACTTAGTACAAGGAAGGGAAGTCATGGTCCCCGGGAAGAAAGTGACCCACTGATGTTGAGTGGTATATAAGAGGAATTAAGTGAGAGCAAGTTTAAATGTTAATCCAATATCAGAATGAGATTGTGATGGAAATAAAGAAGTTTCAAGAGTTCATGAAAGAAGGAATTTGATAGCAAAAACAAGTTAGAAGAATGAGTATGTCAGAGACTTGAAATTGAAGAGAAGCCAAGTGTTGGTCTAGAACGTTAATACAAGGATTGTTCGTTTGTTGAGTAAAGGAAATTCGGGGGCGAATTTCAATTTAAGGGGGGGGGGAGAATGTAATATCCCATATTCCCTTAAATGCTCAATTAGTTGTCAGTTGAGATCAATTGAGTTCCTATGTAAATTATCTATTATCATTTGTAACAATTGGAGCTCCTATGTGCTCTAAATGTTGTCAATTGGGACCAATAGAGTAACCAGTGAAATCTAAAGGGGTTAATTATTAATAAGAGACAGACCAATATTACTAAGTACAAGAGAGGACATTTTTGGTAACATTAATAATTGGTCAATTGGTGCTGGAAGATGAAATATCAATTGAGATATTTTTATTATTACTTGATATTATATATATAATATATATATTGTGTGGGAGAGATTGAAAGAAGAAGAAAAGTGTAAGAAGAGTAGGTAGAAAGATAGAAGAGTTATCAGAAAGAAAGAAAAGAAGAAAGAGAAGAGTAGAGAAGAGGAAAAGAGAAAGAGAAAGAAAGAGGAAAGGAAAAAGAGGAAGAAGAGGAGAAGAAGAGGAAGGAGCCACCACCACCATCATGTCATCTTCATCATCACCAACTTCATCTTCTACTAGGTGAGTTCTTAGATAGTTTTAGCATTTGGGGGAAAATAATTTATAGTTGTGGGGTTAGGGTTTGTGTGAATCGTGCCCTAACCATGCTATGTGATGATATATGTTGGTTGTTGAAAAATCAAGTTATGTGAAAATAGTAGGTAAAAATGGTATATGGAAGGAAAATAAAAGAGAAGTTATTTAAGGAAAGGAGTTACTGAGAGAATTCATGGAAATTGGAATTTTTCCCTTTTTTTACCGTGTTACGGTTAACGCGTAGCAAACTCAACTTTCTTGGCAGTTTCGTGAGTGGTTAACCGATTAACGGTATAGGTTAACCGGTTAACACTGAAACAGAATTAAATCTTCTGTTTGTGCAGAATTTGTCACCAGTGGGGTTTAAACCCAGGACCTCCTTGAAACTGTACATGCCTTACCACTAGGCTAGAGAGGTTGTTGTTGAATACTTATGCAATGAATAAATATTAATCTAATCTTGATTAAGATAGATTAATGAATTAATTGAGCATTATAGCTCCGTTTTGGATGCGGACGGATGCATTAGTAAGATAATGAAAAAGGCTATTATTATAATATCATATTATAGTAAATATGTGTCTTACAAATTAAATGAATTATATTTATGATGGGTGTAAAACATGGTTGATATGGTTGATTGTGAAATAACACGACTAAAGATAACGTAAAAGACTATTATTATTGTTCCATGT
>NW_026113338.1:0-28684 GCF_024323335.1 Lathyrus oleraceus | reverse complement strand
ATTAGCTTTGGGATCACACCTTGGCATCCTCCTCACCCCCTCATCCATTGGGTTTGCATTGGGAGAGGTAACTAAGAACATTTGATTATATCATACTTTGTTTTTCATTGTTTACTAACCAAAATGCCAAAAATATGTCAATGTATAGTTTTACTCTTTTGTAGGTAGTGTGTGTGCTCACCAATGAATCATCAAGCTCATATCTAGGGTTTTGAGACCCTCAATGCAAGGAGACTAATCAAGAGGATGGTTTACATTGACTTTAGAACATCATATATGGCTACAACATGGTCTTCACATATCATTTTGATCAAGAAATCATCAAGAGTTTAAAGTTTGTTTGCCTTGGAACCCTAATTCATTTGGTATCTTGTGTGACTTCTTCACATGTTTCCTCATTAAGTGATCAAATATTTCAAGGGATAATTCATATTACATCCTCATCTTATACATTATTATCCTCCATGAGTCCCAAAAATCAAGAGAAATGTCAAGCTAGCAAGATGGTTCATGGTGTTGACCAAAGAAAGTCAACTAGTCAAAACTGGTGTTCCTTAAACCCTATCTCCTACATTTTTATCATATGAAAATGATTACAAGAAAAGGTTACTCCAAATGAAATTACAAACAACTTTCATGTTTAATTCTAGATATAGTTTTGCTTGTAAAGTCATTTTTATGATGAAAGATTATAGGTCATTTTTCTGAACCCTAGTTAGGAGGTCAACCTTCCCAAGACCATAACTTGCTCAATTTTACGATATGAAAGCCATTAAAGTTCCATGATCAAATTCAAGATGTCCTCTTCAATGTTTATGTTGGAATAAGTTCAAATTCAACTTGAAAATGCATGTCCCAAGAGGAAACATTATAGGTCATTTTGTCATTACCAATTGAACAAGTGATTTTCCTCAACTTCTAAAATGCATACTCCTTCATGCCAAATCCAAATAAGGTCAAATTTATGACCAAATTGAAAAGGTTTGAAAGAGTTACAACTTTGATGAAGGAAGTGTTCCATTGTGAAGTCCATAACAAAAGTTAGTCAAGTTGGAAGAAGTAAACATTTGACTTGGTACTAAAAAAATTTCATTTATGTTTGATTTTCCAAACTTCCCCATCAAACTTCATAATGATAAAAGCTTCCAATGAAAAAGTGTTCAACAGGAAAGTTGTTCCCCTTGATCTCCCTTTGCAAAAAGTCTAATATCATCTCATTTGGATCAATATTAAGGACTGCACATGGGTGCAATGCATGGTAACCATTTGGAGGATTCTCGTGTTCAATTTCATTTCAACATTGCGTGGCTTAATGCATTACTTTCAGCATCACATGGCACTATTTGGACCTTTTCCAATCATTCTTTGGGATTTGTACACGCCCATGCAAGCTTGCATGATGCATTTGCTATTTTTGATCTTTATTGGAAGGGGGTGCAAAGAGCATTTGATTTGGCTATAAATAAAAGTGCAATGAGCTCAGAAACTTCATGAATACAACTGGCCCAAGCTTGGCCAGAACAATCCAAACCCTTCATTGCCCTTTTCATTTCAACTTATCACTGCAAGCAAGAGGAAGAGGAATCAAGCAAATCCAGATCAAGATCAAGTGAATTTGAAGCAACTCAAAGGTGAAATTTCAGAAACTTCATCTCTTCGATTGTCTCTCGATTCTCTCTTCTTTCTCGCTATTCGTTATGATGTTTGGTTTGCTGAAGTCCACCAATGTAGGTAACAAGATTGAGTTGCTTTGAGGTAAATCGAAGCAACTCAGTTCAGGATCCTCAAATTCAAATCCCGGTATCTTTTTATATACTTGGATTGGAGAAAATTGAGGCCAGATTCGAGCTCCTGAGCATTTTTTCTTTGAATCCATGTCCTTGTTTTTTATTTTGGTGATGGTGATGGTGGACCAGTCCGGTGAGGTCCACCGGAGAAGAAGATCGGAGCCCTAGCTCCGGTGGTGTGGTGTCCACGCCTCATAACCATAGATCTTGTTTAAATGTTCTAATCCTGGATGCTCCTTGTGATTACCATCCCTATCACGCGTTTGACTGAGGTGTATGGTGTGAAACGCGCACTTGGCCATCAGATCTGCCACCTCAATAATGAGGGAGATCTGATGGCTCTTGTTTTTTTGTATTTTCTGATTTTTCATTTAATTGCTTTATTTTGTTTAATTCATATTATCATTTTTTTTAATCCAAAATATGGGACTTTCACCAAAAATCTTTAAATATTTTCCTCTTTCATTTCTAAATTAAAATTATTTTTTTCTGGATTAATTTTGAATTTTTCATGAATTAAATGTTTTTATGCATATTTTTTTAATTGTTTAAAAATACTTCTGACTTTTTAAAATAGGGAACTATTTTGTCTAAGATCTTTTGACCTTGTTTGACATAGGATAAATCTCTTGGCCATTTATTTGGTGTTGTTGAAGAGGTTTTAGATTTTGACAAATTAAATTGAATTTTAATGCATTTTTAATTTGATTTTTAATTGATTAATTGTGTAAAAATTATGTTGAGCCACTTTTATGGTCTTGTGATGTTTGACTATTTATTTGGGCCTTGGTCAAGGTTGATTTGACCTTTATTGGATTAAAATCATTGAATTTAGGGGATTGATGAATGTAAATTTCATCTCCAAAATGAATGAATGATTTTAATTTGGTAAAATTCCTCCTATGACCAACTTGTGTTTCTCTTATTTCCCCTCTCTTTTGTAGCGGTGTATTCGTCGCTATATGATTTATCGATTAAACCATAAGCAAAGCATACATGATTTTCGAGTCGCACCGCACTTTTATTTATCCAAAGGACTGGCTAAAAAGCGAACAAAAGCCTAAGAAGTTTTACACGTAGAAAACTAATAAAAGATCAGAGAGTCTGGGTAAGGGGTAAATTACGCAATGGGAAGGTGTTAGGCACCCACTACGTCCTAGGTACTCCTAGGAGCCCTTTTCACACACTTGTTGTACTAAATTGTTATTTGTTATGACATAAGTATTGTGCAAACATGATTGGGATGATGAGAAAAGAATATACAATTTTTATTATTGGGTTTGAACGGATGAACCCGCTGCCTACGTACCTTCCATCAAAGGTAAGGATCAAAACGCCGTAGTTCGGCTAAAAGATTTCAAAAAGGTTGATGGATTCAATTTAAACAATAGCACTGAGGCTTTTCATATCAATGGGAGAAAACTCGACCAAAACCAACATCCACCATGCGAGGATAGCTTCGACGTACTGGAGGGGTTAACCCTGTTTTTAGTACGGAAGTCTTACTGTCGACTCACTAAGGATAGGCAAGATTTACATCAACCGCAATGATAATGAAACCTATGGCTAATGCATGAAAAGATTAACAATGGACAAAGCCAAAACAAGTGAATGGGTGAAGTTAATTGATTGTGATTATGAAAATGGAGTCAAAGTATGATTAAGATTAATTCAAATGAGTATTATGAATGAAGTTTGAAAAAAGTCAAGGACTTGGGTCCAGGTTTTTAGTTTGGAAAACATGAAGATGTTTGCACAATATCTATGTTAAGTTTGAAAATTGAAGTGTGAAAAGGTTTAGGACATAATGAGGATGAATGGATGGATGGATTGTAAAACTTCTTAGAAGGTTCACTTCTTGAAATCATATGGGAGATGATTCAAGTGTGTCCTTTGGAATAAGCAATAGGTAATAATAATGTAAACAAACAGGTGATACCGGATGCCACTCAATGGTCTTACTCCATCTCACAAACAAAAAGCAAAAAGCGACACCGGATACCACTCAATGGATTTATACCGCGATCCTAAAACAAAACTGGATATCAGAGGCCACTCAATGGACTTATCCTAATCTCCTAAAACAAAATGAAGCTTGGATACCGGATGCCAATCTGTCTGGACTTATACCAATATCCAACATATGATCATAGGAAAGCAAATGCCAACTTGCAGGGACTTACATTGCATCCTCACATAAACAAACGAAAGCAAAACATGGATGTTAGATGCCAATCTGTCTGGGCTTACTCTCACATACACAGTAATGATCCTAGGAAACAAATGCCAACTTGCAGGGACTTACAGTTGTATCCTCACATACAATCAAACAATGCAACATGATCACAGGAGAGCAAATGCCAACTTGCAGGGACTTACAATTGCTTCCTCACAATCAACAAACCAAACAAAGAAGATATGAGTGACCAATGAGGTCTTACACTCTATCCTTCCATATCATAGGAGCAAATGGCCAAAAGAGATGGGCTTACAATTGTCCTCAATGGCAACAACAATGATAGCATCACAAAAGTAAATGAGATGATCATGCATTAATGGCAATTGATGATGAAATGCATAGCATACAGGCAAACAAGTGCATATGAAGCAATCAATCAATCAATGAATAACAAACAGCACACTCTATAGCCAAACAATGGGGGGCTCACACAAGAGGGTTTGACTTTGAAAGTCCACTGTAATAGGTGAAGGTCGCTCTTAACCTTGCCATTGAGAGGCTAAGGTGAAGCAGATGAATAGGAGATGAGGGGGTGCCTCATTGCTTCTATCTCAGGTCAGAGAGAGCATCAAATAATAGAAAGTGGGGGAGTTCAGAAAGATGGAACTCTTTCCCCTTTATTGACTCTATAGATCTTGGGTATTTATCTCAATGCTTCAACCATGTAATGGGAGCAAGGAGAGGACTCACTGAATAGTAGGGGATAGGTTGCTTATCCCTTTGATCTACCAATTGCCTTACTTGAAGGACTTTTCCTGCTTGGGACAATTTTAAACACACACAAGCATTGCCTCTTAAGGAGGACTTCAGACAGTTTGCCCGGTCAAATAACAGACCGGGACTCCAGACTACATGAAGAAGAAAGGTTTATACCTCAAAGCAAATGCTAAATAGCAAAGCAAAGCAAGTTCAAGGAACTTAAGCAACTAAAGTACCTGAAAAAGTCAAACTTATTAGTAGACAAGTTAACAGTTCAAATCAAAGGAAAATGAAACAATAGTCAACCACAGAGGGACCAATTGTGCAAGGCACAAAGACTCAGTTACATGAGTCAACCTACAAAACAAGGTTAGCACATGATAAACAATTCAACTCAATCAAATTTGAATGATCTTTGAAGCACTGGTACTTAACCTGAAACAATAGCTCAATTGTAAGCTCAGAAGACCACTAGGACTAGCCTAGGGTCAAGGGTGAAAGAAAAGAGTCAAACAGCAAAGGAAAGTCAACCCAATTCATGTTCAAACATTTAAGAAGCAATCTCAATTGGATTCATAATCAAATCATGCATCATTGTCATTTCATATGCAAAAGAATGCAAAGCATGGCAAGAAAGAGCACAAATAGGTCAACAGCAAGACTTCATCCAAAGTCAACCCAAACAATCTCAAAATTATGAAATAAATCACATTCAAACCTAGCATCTATCATGGTAGACATGTCAAATTTCATTGCATTTGGATGAGAGGAAGGCAGTCAATTAAAATCAAGAAGTCAACAAAATTCAAGTAAGCATAATGAAAGTCAACAAGCATGGGTCAACTTCAAAAAATCATATCAATTTGAAAACAGAAGAGAAATGAATGAGGTTAACACCAATGCAAAGGTCAAGATGTCTAGTTATCACATATGAAATTTCATGGTCATACAATAAGATTTGAGAATTTCACAAAAGATTTGGCAATGTGTATCACATAAAGTCCACAAATGACTAAGCATGGAAGAAAATTCACAATCAAATGGAAAACAGCATGATTAATTCCAAGAAAATTCATACACAAACTAGACATGTGATAGATCATTCATGCAAAATTTGAGATCATTTGGAGGCCAGGAGACATGTGAACAAAAATTGGGAAAATGCATATCATTCATGTAGCACCAAATGTAACACACAACTTCAGAAAATCATAACTCTCAATCCACAAATGATAAATGCACAAACTTTATATGGAAATGAAGGTCAATGTGTCTAGTTTCACCACAAAAAATTTCAGGCTCATTGGATGCATCATGACAATTTCACAAAAGCAATGGCTCAATGTATCATTTATGCATACATCTCAAGAAAATAATTATCAATTAAAATCCAACCAGTGAAAAATTAATTAAAAATCACAATCAAATACTAGACATCTTTGTGATCATCATGCAAAAAATTTCAGGATTTTTGGAATTAAATTGAAAGAGAAATTAATTTTGCAAGTTGGAGAACAATTGGATGAAATATGAGCAAATGGCATGGAGAATTGGTCAACATGGGGGTCAACGATGGCAAACTGGTAATTCTGCGCCTCACTAATTGAAACGGCGTCGTTTCAGGGCGCCCCAGGAAATGTTCTTATTGGCTACTAGCCAATGGAACAGTGACAATAGCAACAACAGCCAATCAGTTTCGAATTTTCTGGGTTTCAACCATAAACCCTTAGGGTTTAGAACAACAGCATGGCATTGCAAGCAATCAGCATCATGTAATCATCACAAACAAACTTAAGCAAGCAACATGGCAGTAGTAATGTTCTTCATGCAAACATGTTATACACAACAAAACCAAGACAAACATGAGAAATTTCTGGGCAGCTAGGGTTTTAGAAACAGCAGCAGGGTTTAGCAGCATCTTCATATTCATCATCCATGTTCATCATTTAAATCATCAACACATGAATAACAGCATCAACCAAAAATCGTGGCCATGAAATATCATCATTAAGCAACATTAATCAACAACAAAACACACATAAACATGGGAATTCTGGGCATGGCATAGGTTTGAACAGCAGCAGCATAAAACTCAACATCATCATGCATCGAAATTTCCATATGCCCAGAAATTGAAATCAAAGGTACCAATAGCATCATCATACATCAAGCATCACAAATATGGTGTTCATTTCCATTAAAACAACCTAAACAAACCAAATCGAAGGAAAACATGTTCATACACACAAATGAAAATCCAGATTTCTTGGCCATGACACCACCATTTTAAGCATGCTTTAGTTCTCTAGAATCAGCATAAGAATATCTTTCATAAACATATTCTGGCATGGCAAAAGGAGAAGGTCGATTACTTACTTGTTTTGGAAGAAAATCGAAAACAGGGCTGCTTTGATGGATGCAAGGGCAAACAGGTGAAGATGATGCTTGGCAATGATGAATCCTTGAGGAAAATGAGCTCGATGATGCTTGGAAGCTCCCACGATTCAAACTGCCATTTGAGCTGCTTGGAGAAAACAGGTTCTGAAGATGAAATTCCAGCTAAGATTTCATACTTGGAACCAGCTCATAATGATGATGGATAATGAAGAAATGCAAGAGAAAGCTCGAGTGTTTGGAGGATTTGACAGAAATTCTCAAAATGCAAAAATGCAAGAGTGAGAGAACCAGAGGATTTTTGGTCTGTGGCTGCTGCCTTTTGTCTCTCATGACAGAAACATGATGGTAGATATGGTATTGAGCCAAGCCAACTTTTGTTCTCTTTGGAGTTTTACAGAAAATTGGAAAATTGCCACAAGCCAAGTGAATGTTCCTATGAATGAGTTCTGTTGGTTCTTTTTTAAGCAAAATCTTGCAGTTTTTTGTGGAGGTCCATGCCAAGTGAGAGAGTGAGTATTTGTGTATCAGCTAGTGTTTGGTTTGTGTGCTATCTATTGCTGCTGCCAGTCCTCACAATGACAGAAAAATCCTGCATTTGCTGGACAGTACAAGGTAAGGTGTGGAAGCATGGAGGATATGGGGTTTTTTACAGCTTTTTTCCAACAGTCCCAAAGCAAAGTGGATTAAGATGAGTGAAAGAATGGTTCCTGCTGTACTGCTACTGTCCTCAATATGCAGAAAGTATGATGAGGAGATAGGTTGTTATGGTCATGGTACAAGTATGGTTGTGGAAGCATGGCGAAAACATGTACTTTTTGCCCATTCTTTGGCAACTTGGCAATGCCTTTGTTTTTGCTGGTTTTTTAGGCTGCAACATGTTCAATTGACAGCAAAATGGCCTTCTAATTTTCTGTTTTGAGGTACAAAGCATGGTATGGTGGATGGCATGGACAAGTATGGTGAAATTGTACTTTTCTTACAATTCAAGCAACCAAGCAATGGCCTCATGTACTGCATATTTTGACTTTGCAAACACACTTAAAATGACATTTCTGAGCTGTTCCAATTGGCCAAATGTTGGAAAAATGTTTATATCAAAAAGTCAACTCTTGGTCAAACTTGCATTTAAATGAGAAAAGTCAAAATATGCCATTTTGATTGGTGAAGTTTTGGCTCATGAAATTTATATTTTTGGAAAGAGGGGATCAAATGTGACTTGTAGGAAAAAACCCCACCAAAATTGGCCAAACGGTTTGGGAGATATGGCCCTTTGAAGTTCAAGATTTTCTGAAATCGATTCGATCATAACTTGCCAACCACACATGGGAATTGAGAGTTCTTGGACTTTTTGGAAATGGGAGAACAAGATCTTCAACTTTCATGTTGGGCAAAAATTCATTTGAAGCTTGTATCATGATGTAAGTTTGAGGATCAAGACTTTCCATTTATGGCAGGTTTCAGTTACAGGTCCAGTTTCCATTTCTGGAAATTTTCTGTTTGACTTCAAATTCTTCCATGATGAGGTTGGACATGACATATGAGGCTTGTATAGACATGAATGAACTCCTTCAAATCAATTCCATCCATCAAATCACTGATTAAATGGCCAGTTGACCAAGTTTGACTTTCTGTTGACTTTTCTAGGGTTTTGCATGATTGAACCACTTCTGATGAATTCCAAACCCTAATTCCTTGAGACCTTGATTTCCAATGATGTCCCAAGTTGTGTGAACTCTTGATTATTGGTCATGGTGCCCAAATTCTGCAAGAATGGCCATCATCCATTGCTTTGACTGACTGTTGACTGTCTTTGACCTAATTGCTGATAATTGCTTCAACTGCAAGCAACAAGGTTAGACTGACAATATTTTTGTACTTTTTGGATGATAAACATATGAAAAGCAATAATATACAAATGCAAAACATGCTTGGTGATCAAGAACCACACACACAAGGCAACCTACCCACTAGGAGGGAAGCAAAGGCATGCAATGATCCTTGAGGCTATGATATGAGATGATATGGGCCATGAGGGATCTTAGGGCCAAAATTGGGGTCTTACAGATGCCCCTATTTAAGGTCATGCTAGCCGGAGAAGTGAAGTTTAGAAATCTTCATCTCGACGCGGTAGAATGGGCTTAAATAACAGTAATGAGACAAATTTTGGTCCCTAAGAGACCTCATGATGCAAATGTATGTATGCAAAAGACACAAATTCTGTGGGGAATATGGTTAACACAGAAGAAAAGACGATCCTATCGGAGTAATACACTCACCAGGAACAGAGACTCTGACAAGACTTTAGTTGGGGATAAACAACACTGACACAGCGTGAACAAGACACGACTCTGATTAGAAGATAACAGAAAACAGACTGTAGGCCTCACTGGGGAGTGAAGGACTCACACTGGGAAAAGAAATCCAAAGGAAAATAAATCCATTGGAGAGACACAAGCTGACTCCTGGGGAGAAGCAACGGGAAAACTTCACTGAGGAAGCACCAAAGAATGAGGTGTTACCGGTATGAGGGTAACAAAAAATCAGGAAGGAACACCAAGGATACCGGGTTGTAGGTATGTAACAGGTGACCGACCAAAGACGTGAATTGGTGTGTGTTCCAAAACACTCATCATCCTGAAGAGAGCGAAAGCAAACTTGTTTATAGGATGGATATTTGATTCTGTAAAGAATGCAAATCTTACTCAGTTGGGGAAACAAACAAAGTGTTCGACAAGAGAGTGCATGAGATATATTATCTATAGCCGTCAAAACGTAGATAATGTACTCGCATGGAAAGTTATCCTGAACCGGGTTGTAGGTTGTTTGTAGGATAAAGTCCGAAATCGTGAATTGGTTTGTGTTCCAAAACACTCATCACCCTGAAGAAAGCTAGAACAGCAGACTTGTTTATAGGATGGACATTCGATTCCACAAGGAATACGAATCTGACTCTGTGGAGAAAACAATCAAAAGATTGACTCGAGAGTGAACGAGATATAATATCCATTACCGTCAGAACGTGGATAATATACTCACAAAGGAAGATTATCCTGAACCGGGTTGTAGGTTGTTTGTAGGATAAAATCCGAAGACGTGAATTGGTTTGTGTTCCAAAACACTCATCACCCTGAAGAAAGCTAGAACAGCAGACTTGTTTATAGGATGGACATTCGAATCCACAACGGGAAAACGAATCTTACTCGACTGGGGAAGATCAACAAAGGATTCCGACCAAAGAGCGCATGAGACATATTATTCATAGCCGTCAAAACGTGAATAATAACCTCGCATGGAAGATTATCCTTAACCGGGTTGTAGGTTGTTTATAGGATAAAAATCCGAAAAGAAAGGCATCAGGATACCAGAATAGGTATATAATGATGACCAATCAAAAGGAGCAACAGACATTACCGACAAAAGGGTAAATGAAAGGCGATCTGCTGAGGATTCACTGGTGAAAACCAATGATCCAGGGAACACAATCACTGACACAAGGTGAAAGGACCCACTGGGGATAAAATTGCTAGCATACGGCAATTATCCACAAAAGACTTGCGAGGGATATAAGTGCTGATCTGAGCAACTTATCCAAGCAAAGGAAAAATCAACATCAAGAACTAGATGAAGATAACCACAAGGGAAATTGTCATCGGTTGAGATGAACAACAAAGTTAACTCTGCAAGTGGAGAAAACAGGGTTTATGACTACCGGTTTGTAAGTAGAAAAACCGCAAAGATAGGACTTACGACTGCTGGTTTGTAGGCAGAGGGCCAAAAAGGGTGGAGATGACCACAAAATTAGGGTTTACATCTACCGAATACGGGATAGAAGACCAACAACTCCACGTGGGGATAGAACGAATCACAAATCCGCACGGGAAACCAAAATAGGGTTTATAACAAACCACAAACTGCTGGAGAGCAGGAAAATAGGATTTACAACTACCGACTGTTAGGTAGAAAACCAAAACTCTGGCTGGAGAATAAAAGGTGTATAACCACAAATTCTGTCAAGAAAGCCAGGAAAAGTAGGACTTATAACCACAGGTATGAGGGTAGCGGCCCAAAATTACTCCGCTGGGGAACAACCCACTGGGAAGCACAAGACATTTGACAAATAGCCAATTCGGGAATAATCCGAAAAGACAGACTGAATCAAGACACGTCCTAATGAGGATGTAACTCAAATAGGAACATCCATCCCAATATATGTGTTGGGAGGAAACAGAAGAAACCGTCATCCACGAGGATATATCTCAGTGGGGAACTGCAGAAGGAAAGGCAACATTTTTGCTTATGGGGCTGACTCTATATGGAGAGATTTTAAACACCCGACATCTGCTTGGGGAGATCTATAAAGAGATCTATATCACCCGTGCAGGAGACACGACAAACAAAAGATACATGGCAAGAAATGCAACATGAATATCTGAATGTTTATGAATATGCATGAATATGCGTGATTTATGTTTGATGAATGCTGACAAAACAGACAACTCTAACACAAACAGGTTCAGGAATCAAAACGTCCGGTATTATACTTCCAGGGGAACAACCAGCTGGAGAGCCAATCTGCGGAGATCTTCATGCTGTAAAGCAAAGATCTGCGGGTACTGCTGAAGAAGCAGAGGATCAGAGATATCAGGAAACAACCCAATCAGGGTACAGAAAGTCACAATGGGCAAAGCAGCCACCAAGACGAATCTGTAGGGGAACAAGAGAAGTCCCAAAGTATCTGCAGGGGATCTCAGTGTCAACTGAGAAACAAAAGGATGCATTGCACAAGCACGAACTGTTGTAGAAGCAAATCCACATAACTCCGCTGGGGAACAACCCACTGAGGGAGAGTGATATCATCCAAATAGAATCTAACTGCATAAGCAACTCTACTGGGGAAAACTGTCGGCTACTCTCTTGGGGAACAACCCACTGAGGGAGGACAGATCAAACAAGTAGATTCTGCAACGAACCACTCTACTTGGGAAAGAATATGCATAGCAAACTGATCACAACAAGTAGATTCTGCAATATAAGCCACTCTACTGGGGATCACAAACAGTCAGGAAATCAATCCGTTCTCTGGATGGTAGAGCCATCATCCGACCATACCGGGGATTGAAGGAGTACTCAACAGGCGAAATTGCCATAACAAATACTCTGCAGACTATGCTGAGAAAAAAGATGGTTGAAAACACTGGGATGTCGACCCAATCAACCGCTGAATAGGAAAATAAATCCTGCTCTGCTGAAGAGAACAAACTCTGATGGAGAGATAGCAACAATTCCGCAGACGACTTCGCCGGGGAAAAGGTAAAGTACCGGGTATCAAACCGCTGACTTACCGAGTCTTCAAAAGAAAACGATCGTGCTGAGGAAACAGACAACTCCGCTGGCAACTGCACTGGGAAGAGTGATAACAACTCTGCTCGCGAATCCGATGGGGATATCAATAACAGCTCTACTCATGACTGCCGAGGAGACAAATAAAGTCTGGGGCATACGACCCACTGGAGAAAGTGACGGGGCACCAAGATGACAAACCATCAACCGCCGAAACTCACAAGGAAACACCCATGCTGGGAAAACTGCTGCTGGAGAAAACGAAGTCTTCAACAACACTCTGCTTGCGACTATACTGGGGGAACAACCCCAACAACAACTCTGTTTGAGGAACAACCCCAACAAAGATCTGAAGAAAGAAGATACCACCAAACCAGGAATATGAACCAATGTCCTACCTGTTGGAAATCATGCCACCCTCGGGAGAGCACTGAGATATTCTTGAGTATCCTTTCAATCTTGTGAATGTTCACTTTGTTTAAAACAATTTTTTTTGAAAAATTTTGATTTGTTTAAAACAATGATATTTTATCAATTTAAAACATGCAAAACATTTGTTGAATTGAAACAAATAAGAGTGCAAATAATTGGATAAAAAGCTCAAATTGATTTGATAGAATGGTAGTCTGCAAATGGCAAGACTCCATAGATCTGTACAAATTTGAAATCAGTGATATATATTGGAAGAGGGCTACATTGAACATAATGATCCTTTCTCTACCAATTTGAATCTCGATGTATCCGAAGCTTCGGTTGACGACGAATCGAGAATCTTCTGACGAAATGACGACTGATGAACCAGAAAGTCTTGTCAGGATGCAGTTACTTGCCAAATCCCTAATTTTTGCCTAGATTGCCCCAGGGTGAGGTACTCAATCTAGCGGGATGCAAATATTCTCTCTTTTTTCAAGTCTCTAATTTTTGCCTGGATTACCCTTGCGGGTTCTCCACCGAGACGCTCATTTTTGCCTAAGCCGCCCTTTCGGGTTTTCAACTTAGCGAGCTATTCTGTTTTTTTTTCATTTGCATATACTTTTTTTTTTAGGCAAAGTATCTCTTGACTGCATCTGAATTCACAGGACGAGTGAAATCCTCCCCATCCATTGTTGTAAGCATCAAAGCACCGCCTGAAAAGGCTCTCTTAACAACATATGGACCCTCGTAGTTTGGAGTCCACTTGCCCCTGGAATCGGGCGCGAAAGACAAAACTTTCTTGAGCACGAGGTCACCTTCTCGGAACACACGAGGCTTGACCTTCTTATCGAATGCTTTCTTCATTCTCTGCTGATATAACTGACCATGACACATGGCAGTTAATCGCTTCTCTTCGATCAAATTCAACTGGTCATAACGACTCTGAATCCATTCAGCATCAGTCAACTTGGCTTCCATCAAGACTCGCATTGATGGGATCTCCACCTCTACTGGGAGAACGGCTTCCATGCCATAAACAAGAGAAAAAGGGGTTGCCCCTGTTGAAGTGCGTACAGACGTACGGTATCCATGCAAAGCAAATGGCAGCATCTCATGCCAATCTTTGTACGTGACAGTCATCTTCTGGATGATCCTCTTGATATTCTTGTTAGCAGCTTCAACAGCCCCATTCATCTTAGGTCTGTAAGGAGAGGAGTTATGGTGTGCAATCTTGAATTCAGCGCACAACTCATCCATCATCTTATTGTTCAGATTGGATCCATTATCAGTAATGATCCTCTCTGGCACACCATAACGGCAAATCAGCTGGTTCTTGATAAACTTCACAACCACCTGTCTGGTTACATTCGCGTATGAAGCGGCTTCAACCCATTTGGTGAAGTAATCAATCGCTACGAGAATAAACCGATGCCCGTTGGATGCTTTCGGCTCAATCATGCCGATCATGTCGATTCCCCACATAGAGAAAGGCCATGGTGATGAAATCACATTCAGGAGTGTCGGAGGAATATGAATCTTATCCGCATAAATTTGACACTTGTGACATTTCTTCACATACTTGCAACAGTCAGACTCCATTGTCAGCCAATAATAGCCCGCTCTCAACATTTTCTTAGCCATGGCATGTCCATTGGAATGAGTACCAAATGAACCCTCATGGACCTCAGTCATCAATAGGTTTGCTTCGTGTCTATCCACGCATCTGAGCAAAACCATATCGAAATTCCTCTTATACAGCACTTCACCACTGAGGTAGAAACTGCCTGACAACCTTCTCAAAGTTTTCCTATCTTTCACAGATGCCCCAGGCGGGTAGACCTGGTTCTGGAGGAAATTTTTGATATCAAAATACCAAGGCTTGTCATCTTTCACTTCTTCGATTGCAAATATGTGAGCTGGTCTGTCCAAGCGCATCACAGTAATATTGGGGACATCATTCCACCGTCTGACCACTATCATGGAAGCAAGCGTTGCAAGAGCATCCGCCATCCGATTATCCTCTCGAGGAATGTGATAAAATTCAACTTCTGTAAAGAATGTTGAAATTCTCCTTGCGTAATCTCTGTACGGAATGAGACTTGGCTGGTTCGTCTCCCATTCACCCTTGATCTGATTGATAACTAGGGCCGAATCACCATAGACATCAAGATACTTGATTCTCAAATCAATGCATTCTTCAAGTCCCATTATACAGGCTTCATACTCCGCCATGTTGTTCGTGCATTTGAAAGTTAGCCTTGCTGTAAACGGAATGTGTGAACCTTGAGGAGTGATAATCACTGCCCCAATTCCATTTCCATATTGATTAACAGCGCCATCAAACACCATCGTCCATCTGGAACCAGGTTCTGGACCTTCATCAAGTGTAGGCTCATCGCAATCTTTCATCTTCAAATACAGAATTTCCTCGTCAGGGAAGTCATACTGAACAGACTGATGATCTTCAATCGGCTGGTGCGCTAGATGGTCAGCCAAGATACTACCTTTGATAGCTTTCTGAGCTCGATACTCAATATCATACTCAGACAACAACATCTGCCAACGGGCAATCCTCCCAGTTAAAGCAGGCTTCTCGAAGATATACTTAATTGGATCCATTCTGGATATCAACCAAGTTGTATGATTTATCATGTACTGGCGCAAACGCTTAGCAGCCCAAGCTAAAGCACAGCACGTCTTCTCAAGTGTAGAGTATCGAGACTCACAATCAGTAAACTTCTTACTGAGGTAGTATATAGCAAACTCCTTCTTCCCTGATTCGTCTTGTTGACCGAGTACACAACCCATCGAGTCTTCAAGAACTGTTAAATACATGATCAGAGGTCTTCCTTCCACAGGCGGAGACAAAATCGGAGGTTCAGACAGATAATCTTTGATACTGTCGAAAGCTTTCTGGCAATCCTCGGTCCAATCATGCGACTGATCTTTCCGGAGGAGCTTGAATATCGGCGCACATGTGGCAGTCATGTGGGATATAAATCTGGAAATGTAGTTCAAGCGGCCAAGAAAACCTCGGACTTGCTTCTCAGTTTTGGGTGCAGGCATCTCTTGTATTGCTTTGACCTTTGCAGGATCAACCTCAATACCTCTTTCGCTTACCACAAAACCCAACAATTTGCCGGAACGGACTCCAAATGTACATTTGTTCGGATTCAGGCGAAGTTTGAACTTTCTCAAACGCTGAAAAAGCTTCAACAAATGCTCAACATGCTCAACTTCCGTTCGGGACTTAGCGATCATATCATCAACATAGACTTCTATCTCCTTGTGCATCATGTCATGAAACAAGGTAGTCATAGCTCGTTGATACGTGGCTCCGGCGTTCTTCAAACCGAAGGGCATCACTCGATAACAGAATGTTCCCCAAGGTGTGATGAATGTTGTCTTCTCCATATCCTCTGGTGCCATCTTGATTTGATTATATCCGGAAAATCCGTCCATAAAGGAAAAGACTTTGAATTTAGCTGTATTGTCTACCAACATGTCAATGTGTGGTAGAGGAAAATCATCTTTTGGGCTAGCTTTATTCAAATCTCTATAGTCAACGCACATACGGACCTTTCCGTCCTTCTTAGGAACAGGCACAATATTGGCCACCCATTGAGGATATGTAGAAGTCACCAGAAACCCCGCATCAATTTGCTTCTGAACTTCCTCTTTGATCTTCACTGCCATATCTGGATGAGTTCTTCTGAGCTTCTGCTTCACAGGCACGCACTCAGGCTTCAAAGGCAGGAAATGTTGCACAATATCTGTATCTAAACCCGGCATGTCTTCATAGGACCAAGCAAAGATATCTGAATATTCTCGTAGCAAACTGATCAAATCTTCCTTGACAGACTCTTCAAGAAGTGCCCCGATCTTCACCAGACGAACACAATCCTCAGACCCCAAGTTGACTGTTTCCAAGTCTTCGAGATGCGGCTGAATGATCTTCTCTTCGTGCTCAAGGAGACGGGTAATCTCATCAGGAATCCCCTCAACGTCATCTTCTTCTGCCTCAAATACAGGGAATTCAAAATTGGGAGATGGCGTTGGATCATTATGTTCAATGGGTTTTAGGATCAATCTGCATAATGATTTTGGTTAAGGAAAAAACTTCAGCATTTAAACAAGCAAACCATTATGCAGATGAAAAATGTTTGCTCTTTTTTTTTTGTTTTTATGGTTTTTTGTGATCACTGATTTCATGCAGAAAAGCAAAAAGTGAAAACAAAGGAAAAACAAATGTTAAACAATGCATTAATTGAATGAAAACATCATTGTATTAAATGCTGCCAACAATGTCATCACTTCTCCTTTTGGCATGGGAGAAGGTTTTAAACAAAATGAACAATTTACTCTGATCTATGGATGACTGTAGGAACATCTACAGCGACCCAATTGTGGCAGACACCACCAGGAATAACAAAATTGTTCATGTCCTCTGCTTCCTCTTCAATGATGGCAGCAGCTTCCTCTTCTTCAGGTTGATTGGCGTGAATGAACCCTCCACTCTTGAACAGACCTTGCTCATTGCATGCCCCAGAACCATAGCCAATGCCAGCCCGGGATTTGTTGTCTTCAAGTTCAATCACCTTCCCCAAACCAGCAACTGCACCACATTCAATGGCCAGCTTAGCATCACGGTAGGAAGTGAATGAAGGAGACTTCTTCTCGATTGGTTCATCAATAGATAAAGCTTGGAACTGAGTTCCAACTTCATCCTCTGCGTCAATGTACGAGAAAGAAGACAGATGGCTAACCAGGAGAGCCTTTTCTCCCCCTACTACAACCAATTTCTTGTTCTTCACAAATTTCAGCTTCTGGTGTAGGGTGGATGTCACGGCGCCAGCCTCGTGAATCCATGGTCTGCCTAAGAGACAGCTGTAAGATGGGTGGATATCCATTACTTGGAAAGTGACTTGGAAATCACTTGGTCCTATCTTGATAGGGAGATCAACTTCCCCAATCACGGTCTTGCGCGACCCATCAAACGCCTTCACAACAACCCCACTCTGCCTCATAGGAGGACCTTGATATGATAGTCGAGAGAGTGTGGATTTTGGCAATACATTAAGAGAAGATCCAGTGTCCACCAACACATTGGACATTGCATCAGATTTGCAATTCATAGAGATGTGCAAAGCCATGTTGTGGTCTCTTCCCTCCTCGGGGAGATCAGCGTCACAAAAGCTCAAAGTGTTGCAAGCGGTAATGTTTGCAACAATGCTATCAAATTGTTCCAGGGTGACGTCGTGATCAACATATGCCAGGTCCAAGACCTTCTGCAGAGATTCCCTATGGGGTTCTGAATTCAGCAGTAGAGAAAGAATAGAAATCTTGGAGGGCGTGTGTAGAAGCTGGTCTACAATGTTGTACTCGCTTTTCTGATGAGCCTCAGCATCTCATCAGATTCTTCATCAACAATGCCACTTGGGCCAACTGAAGAAACAGGAGTCTTTTGTACGGATGAGGAGGGTTTGGCAACATCAAGTGCCGGATTCTGAACATTCACAGCGGTCCCACAGGGCGCTCAACAGTTCAGAAGCAGTAGGCTTTAGCAGGCGCAGAAAACACACGACCACTTCGGGTCAACCCACTGACATCAGCAATATTGGTTACGGAAGTGGAAGGCAAAGGCACTTCGACCCCATCCTGGACAGCAACAGGATTGTATCTGAAGGGTACAGCTTTGTCAGATGAATAGGGCACAGGGCCAGCTGGTTTAATGACCAAGGAAGGGGAAGCCTTCGGCTTGTTGCTATTATAGCGAATAACAACTGGCTCAGGCAGCTTGAACACTGGTGAAATGACGTTCACTTCAGGTTCGACTTCATCAACATTGCGATTCTGCAGAATCTCAATGGTACCTTCATTCAACAACTTCTGAAGTTCTCTGCGTACTTGATCGCAACCCAGACGATTAACCGAACAAACGCGGCACTTGTCGTGGTTATGCTCCAAATAACTGTACTGACACAGCATCTTATGTAAATCAACCAACGACTGCCTGATGTGGCTGACATACTTGACCTTGTACCTCCCAAGGCATTCTTGAATCATGTTGACAGATTTCCCATGCGCAGGCAATGGGTTCTTGGTGACGTTCGGGCTTGAGTCCTCAAAACTCAGGATTCCACTTCTCATAAGGTCTTGCACCTTAGTCTTCAGCTGGAAGCAATTCTCAATATCATGGCCCGGAGCACCAGAATGATAGACACAGTGTAGGTCAGGCTTATACCACCACTGAGGGTTGACCGGTATAGCCGGAGGATCTCTCGGAGAAACCAACTTCCGCTCTATTAGAGAGGGATATAACTCCGCATACGACATAGGAATCGGATCAAAACTGATCTTCTTCCTTTCGTAACCCATGTTTGCCTGATTACTCGTACTCCCACGAGGCTGATAAGCCTGTTGCTGTGGACGAGATTGTTGTTGTTGGTACTGCGGTTGTTGGTATTGTTGCTGATGCTGATACTGTTGATGTTGATATTGCTGATGTTGAGGAGTATTGTCCTTGAAAACAGGTGCTACGTGAGCCACCTGGTGCTGATGACTGACATGTCGTGCAGGATTCCTCTGAACAGAGGGTCTTCTGTGTTTGGGCTGAGATTGAACGGCATGTGCTTCACCTTCTTTCCTCTTAAACGCCCCATATCGTTTAGAGGAAGAGCTATCATCCTTAGCCAACCGTCCTTCACGGACACCTTCTTCGAGACGCATCCCCATGTTCACCATCTCGGTGAAATCAGAGGGAGCGCTTGCTACCATCCGCTCATAATAAAATGAGCCAAGAGTCTTCAGAAAGATCTTGGTCATTTCCTTCTCTTCCAGCGGTGGAGTGATTTGAGCTGCCAGCTCTCGCCATCTCTGGGCGTACTCCTTGAACGATTCCTTGTCCTTCTGGGACATGGACCTGAGTTGATCTCGGTCAGGCGCCATATCGACGTTGTACTTATATTGCTTGACGAAAGCTTCGCCAAGGTCATTGAAAGATCTGATGTTGGCGCTGTCCAAGCTCATGTACCATCTGAGCGCGGCACCAGATAGACTGTCTTGGAAATAATGAATCAGGAGTTGATCATTATCAGTCTGTGTTGACATCTTCCTGGCGTACATGACCAGGTGAGCAAGCGGACAGGTGTTCCCTTTGTATTTTTCAAAGTCCGGGACCTTGAATTTGATCGGTATCTTGACACCGGGAACTAGGCAGAGTTCGGCTGCAGACTTGCCGAATAGGTCTTTGCCTCGAAGAGTCCTCAATTCCTTTCTCAGCTCAAGGAATTGATCGTTCATGGCATCCATCTTTTCATGAACGTCTGCGCCCTCAGATGGCTCGGAGTGATAGATGATGTCGTCTACCCTTGGCATGGTATGCACGACAGGAGGAGCGGCGATAGGGACCGAGCTAGACGCCGGCATTTGAGCGAAGGTTGGCGCAGGAATATCTGGCATAAAACCTGGGGGCATGCCCCAAGGAAACCCGGGCGGCATGGCATTGGGCGCGTGGGTGCTGACTGGCACTGTAGAAGTAGCTACCTCTGAAATGACTGTCCTCTGAGCAGGAGTTGCAGGCGTCGGAGCAGGTTGATTCTGAGCGGCAAGGAGTTGCTCCATCAAAGCGCCAAGTCTGGCGACCTCTTCCTTCAATTCTCTGTTCTCTTGTTCCAACTGCTCCATGATTCTTGCAGAGTTGACTCGTGTATAATACCGGTGAATCAGCTTGTCTTCAAAATAAATGAAGAACAGAGGTTAGGACAAGAAGACCAGAAACAAAGGGTACCTGTTTATGCAAGAATGATGCATGAAATGCTTGTGCAAATGCTTTGTTTTCAAGGAACCCTTAGGGTATTATTTGCAATATTTTGATTAATTTAAGCATTTTTGATTCCTCATGGAAAATATTTCATTCAATACATCAAGACAAAAAGTACAGCATTTTAAATTACAAAGAGAAAAGGTAAATGACATCCTATGGATCCCTAAAAGCTCGGGATGCTGGAAGACGAGAAGTGCACAACTTCTTGATCTCTCTCTCATAGGCCGCTTCCATGTCAGCTTTCTCCTTTGCAAGTCGATCATACCTCCTCTTCCAGAATTTGGAAGACTGAGGAAGCAGAGAAGTCCAAGCGTCGTTCGGATCATCGATCACTCGGTGCTCGAGGAATTCAATCATAGCGTCCTTCTCCTTGAGCTGCTGCAGCAATTCCTCCCTCTCACGGATCCAAGCACGCGAAAGGTCTTCTTCTCTCAACTCCTCTACACGTTGGGTAGGGAGGGTTGAAGGCCCAGCCACATCCAACGGTGTAGGTCTTGGATAATCATACGGCATCAAGTAGGTAGCAGCCCTCTGTCTGACCCAAGAGGTGTATGGCTCCAAAGCAATGCAGTTCTTTGGGCCCAACTCATTCCTACTCTTCTTGTGAACACTGCGCCATGCACGGACAAATCTGGCTTTCAGGCCTTGGGGATCTTTACCCTCCTGAAAGAACACACCTTCTAACAGAATGCTATTAGGTTTATCCTTTAGGGGGAACCCAAGCTGGCGACGTGCAAGTATAGGATTGTAGCTGATCCCACCACATGTACCAAGAAGGGGCACATTAGGGAATTCACCACAATAGTCGATGATCTGGACGGTATCGTACACGCGATCATACCAAGTGATATCATCATTGGTGAGAGACATGAGTCTCTGAGACCACCGTAGACATCCCTTGTTCTCCTTGAAAGCAACTGTCTGCGGCAAGTGCGAAATAAACCACTTGTACAGCAGGGGTAAACAGCAGACAATGACTCCTCCATTCTTCATATTCCTCAGGTGCAAGGAGACATATGTATCACCCAACAAAGTCGGAACTGGATTAAGAACCGAGAAGATCCTAATGGCGTTCATGTCCACGAACTTGTCGAAGTTGGGAAATAGCACCAATCCATAGATGAGTAAACAAATAGAGCCTCAAAGGCATCCTCACTCATGGCCTTCCCATAAAAGGTAGCTTGGGCAATGAGGAACTCGGAAGGAAAACCCTGAATTCCGCCTTTGGTAGTCAGGTTAGCTCTAATCAGATCTTCATCTATATGCAACAAGCTGGCAATCTCTCGAGCAGATGGAATATCCTCTAAGCCACTGAACGGCACTTGATCCAGAATTGGAATCCCAATGAGATGAGAATACTCCTCCAAGGTTGGCAATAGCTGGAAGTCCGGAAATAAGAAGCAGTGATGCAACGGATCGTAGAACTGAGCCAGAGTACTCATCAACCCTTCGTCAACCTGAGTGGTGAGCAGTGGTAGAAGCTTCCCATAGCGAGCTTTGAAACCCAAGGGATCTAGTACATACGATGTCAGATTCCTTAACTCTTTTACATCGGGCTGTCTAAAGCTGTACTTCTTTGTATGCCTCTTTGGTCTTTCCATGTCTGAAAATTTTGCAAATAAACCCTTTTTAAGTTCCTTGAAAATCTTTTTTTTTGTGATGACATGAATGCGGATGAATGCGTGAATGCATGAATGCAACAAACACACTCAAGGATCAAGCAAAGCACACCAAACAAAGGTCGTGGGAAAGCTCTATGTATCCCTAATATCAATCATCCATTTTGGTGGATTTAGGTTTTCACCTTATCGACACCCAAGTTCCATTGATATTAACGGTACATGAACCGGTTCAGACATTCTTAATATCAACCAGCCGCTTTGGTGGATTTTAGGTTTTACACCTGATCCGGGATCCATTGATATTAACAATGTTTGAACGACTCAACCACGAATCACGGGTTTGTTGAGAGTCACGAGCATGGAGTCTCGGTTAAGAACCACCCAAAGGGAGTGTACTAGGGTTTAAACCTGCCAGACATGTTCTATCAGAGGTTCCCATAATCATCGTTCCATCTTTCGAATATTATCGGAGGAACGAATACTCGTATTCCAAGAATATTCTCAAGAGAAACTCTCATGAGTGTAGTATCGCGTGACAATCGTATCAGAACTGACATCTGAACGACCTCCGCACTACGGTCCTAAAAATAGGCCAAGATGGGTTTGGTAAACTACGGTCCTTGGCTTCTGCGGAACATGATTGAAAGAATAATGCCTAACCACAAATAACTTGTGTGACATTATTAATCCAACATGACCTCCACCAAGTGAATGGACTCGCAAGTCAACTGGCTAAGGAATACTCCACACCAGTCAACAAGACTATGCCATTCTCCTATCCTAGAGTGCACTCGAGTTCGGGTATAGAACTCATCTCACAGATCACCAAAGCAAACAACAATTGTATATCAAGCAATTCAAACATTACAATCAATACAGTCATCCCAAATTGTACAAAAATATGTCAAATAACAGATAATAATATAGCACAACAAGGGTGAAAAGTAGGCAATACCACCAAGGATCGATATATCCCCAGCAGAGTCGCCACTTTTCTGTAGCGGTGTATTCGTCGCTATATGATTTATCGATTAAACCATAAGCAAAGCATACAATGATTTTCGAGTCGCCACCGCACTTTTATTTATCCAAAGGACTGGCTAAAAAGCGAACAAAAGCCTAAGAAGTTTTACACGTAGAAAACTAATAAAAGATCAGAGAGTCTGGGTAAGGGGTAAATTACGCAATGGGAAGGTGTTAGGCACCCACTACGTCCTAGGTACTCCTAGGGAGCCCTTTTCACACTTGTTGTACTAAATTGTTATTTGTTATGACATAAGTATTGTGCAAACATGATTGGGATGATGAGAAAAGAATATACAATTTTATTATTGGGTTTGAACGGATGAACCCGCTGCCTACGTACCTTCCATCAAAGGTAAGGATCAAAACGCCGTAGTTCGGCTAAAAGATTTCCAAAAGGTTGGTGGATTCAATTTTAAACAATAGCACTGAGGCTTTTCATTATCAATGGGAGAAAACTCGACCAAAACCAACATCCACCATGCGAGGATAGCTTCGACGTACTGGAGGGGTTAACCCTGTTTTTAGTACGGAAGTCTTACTGTCGACTCACTAAGGATAGGCAAGATTTACATCAACCACAATGATAATTGAAACCTATGGCTAATGCATGAAAAGATTAACAATGGACAAAGCCAAAACAAGTGAATGAGTGAAGTTAATTGATTGTGATTATGAAAGTGAAGTCAAAGTATGATTAAGATTGATTTGAAAGAAGTATTATGAAATGGAGTTTGAAAAAGTCAAGGACTTGGGTCCAGGTTTTTAGTTTGGAAAACATGAAGATGTTTGCACAATATCTATGTCAAGTTTGAAAATTGAAGTGTGAAAAGGTTTAGGACATAATGAGGATGAATGGATGGATATGGATTGTAAAACTTCTTAGAAGGTTCACTTCTTGAAATCATATGGGAGATGATTCAAGTGTGTCCTTTGGAATAAGCAATAGGTAATAATAATGTAAACAAACAGGTGATACCGGATGCCACTCAATGGTCTTACTCCAATCTCACAAACAAAAAGCAAAAAGCGGACACCGGATACCACTCAATGGATTTATACCGCGATCCTAAAACAAAACTGGATATCAGAGGCCACTCAATGGACTTACACTAATCTCCTAAAAAAAACAAAATGAATATGATGCCAATCTGTCTGGACTTATACCAATATCCAACATATGATCATAGGAAAGCAAATGCCAACTTGCAGGGACTTACAATTGCATCCTCACAAAAACAAAAAAAAGCAAAACATGGATGTTAGATGCCAATCTGTCTGGGCTTACTCTAACATACACAGTATGATCCTAGGAAACAAATGCCAACTTGCAGGGACTTACAGTTGTATCCTCACATACAATCAAACAATGCAACATGATCACAGGAGAGCAAATGCCAACTTGCAGGGACTTACAATTGCTTCCTCACAATCAAACAAACAAAACAAAAGCTATGAGTGACCAATGAGGTCTTACACTCTATCCTTCCATATCATAGGAGCAAATGGCCAAAAGAGATGGACTTACAATTGTCCTCAATGGGCAAACAACAATGATAGCATCACAAAGCAAATGAGATGATCATGCATTAATGGCAATTGATGATGATAAATGCATAGCATACAGGCAAACAAGTGCATATGAAGCAATCAATCAATCAATGAATAGCAAACAGCACACTCTATAGCCAAACAATGGGGGCTCACACAAGAGGGTTTGACTTTGAAAGTCCACTGTAATAGGTGAAGGTCGCTCTTAACCTTGCCATTGAGAGGCTAAGGTGAAGCAGATGAATAGGAGATGAGGGGTGTGCCTCATTGCTTCTATCTCAGATCAGAGAGAGCATCAAATAATAGAAAGTGGGGGAGTTCAGAAAGATGGAACTCTTTCCCCTTTATTGACTCGATTAGATCTTGGGTTTTTATCTCAATGCTTCAACCATGTAATGGGAGCAAAGAGAGGACACACTGAATAGTGGGGGATAGATTGCTTATCCCTACCTTCCACCAATTGCCTTACTTGAAGGACTTTTCCTGCTTGGGACAATTTTAAACACACACAGGCATTGCCTCTTAAGGAGGACTTCAGACAGTTTGCCCGGTCAAATAACAGACCGGGTCTCCAGACTACATGAAGAAGAAAGTTTATACCTCAAAGCAAATGCTAAATAGCAAAGCAAGCAAGTTCAAGGAACTTAAGCAACTAAAGTACCTGAAAAAGTCAAACTTATTAGTAAACAAGTTAACAGTTCAAATCAAAGAAAATGAACAACAGTCAACCACAGAGGGACCAATGTGCAAGCACAAAGACTCAAGTATATGAGTCACACCTACAAAACAAGGGTTAGCACATGATATATACAATCCAACTCAATCAAATTTGAATGATCTTTGAGGCATTGGTGCTTAACCTGAAACAATAGCTCAATTGTAAGCTCAAAAGACCACTAGGACTAGCCTAGGGTCAAAGATGAAAGAAAAAAGTCAAACAGCAAAGAAAGTCAACCCAATTCATGTTCAAACATTTAAGAAGCAATCTCAATTGGATTCATAATCAAATCATGCATCATTGTCATTTCATAACAAAGAATGCAAAGCATGGCAAGGGAAGCATACAAATAGGTCAACAGCAAGACTTCATTCAAAAGTCAACCCAAACAATCTCAAAAATTATCAAATAAATCACATTCAATCCTAACATCTAGCATGGCAAGCATGTCAAATTTCATGGCATTTGGATGAGAGGAAGGCAGTCAATTAAAATCATGAAGTCAACATAATTTCAAGTAAGCATAATGAAAGTCAACAAGCATGGGTCAACTTCAAAAAATCATATCAATTTGAAAACAGAAGAGAAATGAATGAGATTAACACCAATGCAAAGGTCAAGATGTCTAGTTATCACATATGAAATTTCATGGTCATACAATAAGATTTGAGAATTTCACAAAAGATTTGGCAATGTGTATCACATAAAGTCACAAATGACTAAGCATGGAAGAAAATTCACAATCAAATGGAAAACAGCATGATTAATTCCAAGAAAATTCATACACAAACTAGACATGTGATAGATCATTCATGCAAAATTTCAAGTTGTTTGGAGGCCAGGAGACATGTGAACAAAAATCAAGAATTTGCATATCATTGGTGTGACACAAATTGTCACACCCTAGTTCAAAAATCATAACTCACAAACCACAAATGAGAAATGCATAAACTCTTACATGGAAACAAAGGTCAATGTGTCTAGTTTCACCACAAAAAATTTCAAGCTCATTGGATACAACATGAGTATTTCACAAAGAATGGCAAAGGGTGTCAAATGTACATACATGTCAAGAAAATTCATGCCAATTAAAATCCAGCCAATGAAAAAATGATTAAAAATCATATTAAATACTAGACACATCATGGTCATGATGCAAAAAAATCAGAATTTTTGGAGTTGAAATGAATTAAAAATGAATTGTTTAAGTTGAGTGAATAATTGGAACAAATATGAACAAGATAGCATGGTATGGGGTCAAACATGGTCAACTGAATGGCAGTTTAGTAAATAAGTGTGCCACTTATGAAACGACTGTGCATTGGGGGAGAGAACGAAATGTTCTCATTGGCTCTCAGCCAATGGAACAGTGCAGTGGCCAACCAGCTCAAAGTTTCTGGATTTTCAAAAACCCTAGGGTTTAGCAACCACATGGCATGGTGTTCATCATGCAATCGACCAAAAATGGAATCCAACAAAAGCACTCAAACAGCAGGGCATTGGTACAAGTAACATCATTCAATAACAACAAAACACGAAATTCAAATTTCTGGAAATTAAAACATGTAAAGTTCATGAACAGCAGGGTATTGGCAACTTCATACACATTCAATCAACATCCAAACAAATTCAAACATCAAACACACAACATCATAGCATTTGGCAAAGTTCACATAGCAAGCAGTCAACAGCATACAACACAGTTATATGGATTTTCAGGACAATGTTCATGGGGTTTCAAAACTGCAGCAGGGTTTTAATCAGCATGGCAGCTCATGTTCATCATGTTCAGACATCAAATAACAAACTTCAGATGGACTCATTCACACAGCAATGTCAGTGATAATGTTCTTCATGTAACCACATTACAAACAACAAACCAACACAAACATGAAAACTTGCTGGGCAGAGTTTAAGGTTTCACATCAGTCATCACATCATCAAGCATTATTTACAATGAAATCCAACAACAGCACATAGACAGCATGGCATAGCAAGCAGTAGGTCCATACATATCATGCCACAGAGCAACAACCAAAGGCATTCGAAATTCTGGGCAGCAGCTAGGGTTTGAGCAGCATCATCATATATCTTGCAATCAACACAAGTTCACCAAGTTTCGACCAAATAATCACAACAGCATGGCATTGAAAATACATCATGCATCATGAGCAACACAATAGCCAATCCACATAAAAACATGATTTCTGGAAAAAACCAGGGTTTCAACAACAAGCAGCATTCATCATCATGGTTATCATCAGTCGAAATTCAAAAAACATGGCAAACAGCAAGGTATTTAACAATGTCATACAACATTACACAAACAAAACTCAAACACGACTCATGAAAAAAATTCTGTGCAGCTTAAGGTTTAATAGCAGGGCATTTGTTCATGGTGTTATTATCAACATTAAAACAACATTCAAACACAACACGACAACAGCATGAAAAATTACTGGACAGTTTAAGGTTGTAAAACAGCAGCATACATTCATCATCATCATGAACTCAAATTTTCGAAATGCCAGAAATACAAAGCAAGCATGTCAATACCTCAGTAAACATTGTACATCAAAATCCATTAGCCATTTTCATCAAAACACACAAACAAACAAGATTCGAGCAAAAACAACACATGAATATTAAACTTTAGATCAGCATATCTTAATGAATACTGGACTATTTTAACCATTTGAAGCTCATTGAAATCAGCACAACACAAGCTATCTAAAGCATATCATGGCATGGTAAAAGAGTAGGTCGATTACTTACTTGTTTTGGAAGAAAATCGAAAACAGTGTTGTATTGAGTGATTCAAGTGCAAACAGATGGAGATTGTGCTTGGTAGTGAAGGATGATGAAGCTGTTCAGCTCAAACTTGCTTGATTCGCCTCTAACTCCAAGCTGCTATGGGAGAGGTGCTTTGAAAACAGAACAAAAGCTGGCCGTGCAGATGAGATTTGATGGTGAAAACTGTTTCCAAAGATTGCTAGATGAAGAAAATGAAGGTTTGTTCAAGGTTTTTTTGGTTTTTAGCAGAAAAATTCCAATCGTGAAAAATGAAAG
>NW_026113337.1:0-28729 GCF_024323335.1 Lathyrus oleraceus | reverse complement strand
AGAGAGAGAGAGAGAGAGAGAGAGAGAGAGAGAGAATTTTCACATGATTTCGTGGAATAAGTATATCTGACTAGGTGCTTACGTTGATAATTGTATTATCTAATGTTTACATTCAAGTTTATTAAGGTAACTCTTTCTTGTCATACATTATGGAACTCTAACTTTTTAATGAAATAATAATTTTTTTAGTTTTTTGCAAATGAATTACATATCATTCTTTCTCTGTGTGTTATATGCTTAGTTTGAAATATTCAAAATATGAAATTTCTCAAGTTTGTGCTTTTTAAATCAAGTTTGAACCAATTTTCATATGACTCATTTGTTGTACCAATACTAATAATATGCTTTGTTTAATACATTCATTTGTTCAATTCATGTTGTTACTTGGCTGATGTTGTTATCGTGGAATGTTTGTTAAAATGTTTCGTATTTCATTTGGAAAAGTAGAGAAATGAATTGGAAATGGACCTTGAGAGTTGGAGTGTTGACAAATATCCGCTTTCAAAATATCTACTTTTGGGTGAAGTTTATTATCTTTGGGTTAAATTTCAATTTCACGCTTCATTTTTTATTCTCATTTTTATTGTTCTCTTTTTACGGAGAGAGAGAGAGAGAGAGAGAGAGAGAGAGAGAGCATTTTCACATGATTCGTGGAATAAGTATATCTGACTAGGTGCTTACGTTGATAATTGTATTATCTAATGTTTACATTCAAGTTTATTAAGGTAACTCTTTCTTGTCATACATTATGGAACTCTAACTTTTTAATGAAATAATAATTTTTTTAGTTTTTTGCAAATGAATTACATATCATCTTTCTCTGTTGTGTTATATGCTTAGTTTGAAATATTTCAAAATATGAAATTTCTCAAGTTTGTGCTTTTTAAATCAAGTTTGAACCAATTTCATAATGACTTCATTCGTTGTACCAATACTAATAATTTTGCTTGTTTAATACATTCATTTGTTTAATTCATGTTGGTTACTTGGCTGATGTTGTTATCGTGGAAATGTTTTTGTTAAAATGTTTCGTATTTTCATTTGGAAAAGTAGAGAAAAGAATTGGAAATGGACCTTGAGAGTTGGAGTGTTGACAAAATATCCGCTTTCAAAATATCTACTTTTTGGGGTGAAGTTTTATTCTATTTTGGTTAAATTTCAATTTCACGCTTCATTTTTATTCTCGGGGGGTGTGTGTGGGGGTTGGCTAGGTGGGTGGGATTTTATTGTTCTCTTTTTAACGAGAGAGAGAGAGAGAGAGAGAGAGAGAGAGAGAGAGAGAGAGAGAGAGAGAGAGAGAGAGAGCATTTTCACATGATTTGGAATAAGTATATCTGACTAGGTGCTTACGTTGATAATTGTATTATCTAATGTTTACATTCAAGTTTATTAAGGTAACTCTTTCTGTCATACATATGGAACTCTAACTTTTAATGAAATAATAATTTTTTAGTTTTTTGCAAATGAATTACATATCATCTTTCTCTGTTGTGTTATATGCTTAGTTTGAAATATTTCAAAATATGAATTTCTCAAGTTTGTGCTTTTTAAATCAAGTTTAACCAATTTTCATAATGACTTCATTGTTGTACCAATACTAATAATTATGCTTTGTTTAATACATTCATTTGTTTAATTCATGTGGTTACTTGGCTGATGTTGTTATCGTGGAAATGTTTTTGTTAAAATGTTTCGTATTTTCATTTGGAAAAGTAGAGAAATGAATTGGAAATGGACCTTGAGAGTTGGAGTGTTGACAAAATATCCGCTTTCAAAATATCTACTTTTTGGGTGAAATTTTATTCTATTTTGGGTTAAATTTCAATTTCACGCTTCATTTTTATTCTCATTTTTATTGTTCTCTTTTTAACAGAGAGAGAGAGAGAGAGAGAGAGAGAGAGAGAGAGAGAGAGAGAGAGAGAGCATTTTCACATGATTTCGTGGAATAAGTATATCTGACTAGGTGCTTACGTTGATAATTGTATTATCTAATGTTTACATTCAAGTTTATTAAGGTAACTCTTTCTTGTCATACATTATGGAACTCTAACTTTTTAATGAAATAATAATTTTTTTAGTTTTTTGCAAATGAATTACATATCATCTTTCTCTGTTGTGTTATATGCTTAGTTTGAAATATTTCAAAATATGCAATTTCTCAAGTTTGTGCTTTTTAAATTAAGTTTAAACCAATATTCATAATGACTTCATTGTTGTACCAATACTAATAATTATGCTTTGTTTAATACATTCATTTGTTTAATTCATGTTGGTTACTTGGCTGATGTTGTTATCGTGGAAATGTTTTGTTAAAATGTTTCGTATTTTCATTTGGAAAAGTAGAGAAAAGAATTGGAAATGGACCTTGAGAGTTGGAGTGTTGACAAAATATCCGCTTTCAAAATATCTACTTTTTGGGTGAAGTTTTATTCTATTTTGGGTTAAATTTCAATTTCACGCTTCATTTTTTATTCTCATTTTTATTGTTCTCTTTTTAACGAGAGAGAGAGAGAGAGAGAGAGAGAGAGAGAGAGAGCATTTTCACATGATTTCGTGGAATAAGTATATCTGACTAGGTGCTTACGTTGATAATTGTATTATCTAATGTTTACATTCAAGTTTATTAAGGTAACTCTTTCTTGTCATACATTATGGAACTCTAACTTTTTAATGAAATAATAATTTTTTTAGTTTTTTGCAAATGAATTACATATCATCTTTCTCTGTTGTGTTATATGCTTAGTTTGAAATATTTCAAAATATGAAATTTCTCAAGTTTGTGCTTTTTAAATAAGTTTGAACCAAATTTCATAATGACTTCATTTGTTGTACCAATACTAATAATTATGCTTTGTTTAATACATTCATTTGTTCAATTCATGTTGGTTACTTGGCTGATGTTGTTATCGTGGAAATGTTTTTGTTAAAATGTTTCGTATTTTCATTTGGAAAAGTAGTGAAATGAATTGGAAATGGACTTTGAGAGTTGGAGTGTTGACAAAATATCCGCTTTCAAAATATCTACTTTTTGGGTGAAGTTTTATTCTATTTTGGTTAAATTTCAATTTCACGCTTCATTTTTTATTCTCATTTTTATTGTTCTCTTTTTAACGAGAGAGAGAGAGAGAGAGAGAGAGAGAGAGAGAGAGAGAGAGAGAGAGCATTTTCACATGATTTCGTGGAATAAGTATATCTGACTAGGTGCTTACGTTGATAATTGTATTATCTAATGTTTACATTCAAGTTTATTAAGGTAACTCTTTCTTGTCATACATTATGGAACTCTAACTTTTTAATGAAATAATAATTTTTTATTTTTTTGCAAATGAATTACATATCATCTTTCTCTGTTGTGTTATATGCTTAGTTTGAAATATTTCAAAATATGCAATTTCTCAAGTTTGTGCTTTTTAAATCAAGTTTGAACCAATTTTCATAATGACTTCATTGTTGTACCAATACTAATAATTATGCTTTGTTTAATACATTCATTTGTTTAATTCATGTTGGTTACTTGGCTGATGTTGTTATCGTGGAAATGTTTTGTTAAAATGTTTCGTATTTTCATTTGGAAAAGTAGAGAAATGAATTGGAAATGGACCTTGAGAGTTGGAGTGTTGACAAAATATCCGCTTTCAAAATATCTACTTTTTGGGTGAAGTTTTATTCTATTTTGGGTTAAATTTCAATTTCACGCTTCATTTTTTATTCTCATTTTTATTGTTCTCTTTTAACGGAGAGAGAGAGAGAGAGAGAGAGAGAGAGAGAGAGAGAGAGCATTTTCACATGATTTCATGGAATAAGTATATCTGACTAGGTGCTTACGTTGATAATTGTATTATCTAATGTTTACATTCAAGTTTATTAAGGTAACTCTTTCTTGTCATACATTATGGAACTCTAACTTTTTAATGAAATAATAATTTTTTTAGTTTTTTGCAAATGAATTACATATCATCTTCTCTGTTGTGTTATATGCTTAGTTTGAAATATTTCAAAATATGCAATTTCTCAAGTTTGTGCTTTTTAAATTAAGTTTAAACCAATATTCATAATGACTTCAATTGTTGTACCAATACTAATAATTATGCTTTGTTTAATACATTCATTTGTTTAATTCATGTTGGTTACTTGGCTGATGTTGTTATCGTGGAAATGTTTTTGTTAAAATGTTTCGTATTTTCATTTGGAAAAGTAGAGAAATGAATTGGAAATGGACCTTGAGAGTTGGAGTGTTGACAAAATATCCGCTTTCAAAATATCTACTTTTTGGGTGAAGTTTTATTCTATTTTGGGTTAAATTTCAATTTCACGCTTCATTTTTTATTCTCATTTTTATTGTTCTCTTTTTAACGAGAGAGAGAGAGAGAGAGAGAGAGAGAGAGAGAGAGAGAGAGAGAGAGAGAGAGAGCATTTTCACATGATTTCGTGGAATAAGTATATCTGACTAGGTGCTTACGTGAATTTAACTTGTCTTAATCAAGATCGTGTAAGATATTACTAGACATTGATAATTGTATTATCTAATGTTTACATTCAAGTTTATTAAGGTAACTCTTTCTTGTCATACATTATGGAACTCTAACTTTTTAATGAAATAATAATTTTTTATTTTTTTGCAAATGAATTACATATCATCTTTCTCTGTTGTGTTATATGCTTAGTTTGAAATATTTCAAAATATGCAATTTCTCAAGTTTGTGCTTTTTAAATTAAGTTTGAAACCAATTTTCATAATGACTTCATTGTTGTACCAATACTAATAATTATGCTTTGTTTAATACATTCATTTGTTTAATTCATGTTGGTTACTTGGCTGATGTTGTTATCGTGGAAATGTTTTTGTTAAAATGTTTCGTATTTTCATTTGGAAAAGTAGAGAAATGAATTGGAAATGGACCTTGAGAGTTGGAGTGTTGACAAAATATCCGCTTTCAAAATATCTACTTTTTGGGTGAAGTTTTATTCTATTTTGGGTTAAATTTCAATTTCACGCTTCATTTTTTATTCTCATTTTTATTGTTCTCTTTTTAACGAGAGAGAGAGAGAGAGAGAGAGAGAGAGAGAGAGAGAGAGAGAGAGAGCATTTTCACATGATTTCGTGGAATAAGTATATCTGACTAGGTGCTTACGTTGATAATTGTATTATCTAATGTTTACATTCAAGTTTATTAAGGTAACTCTTTCTTGTCATACATTATGGAACTCTAACTTTTTAATGAAATAATAATTTTTTTAGTTTTTTGCAAATGAATTACATATCATCTTTCTCTGTTGTGTTATATGCTTAGTTTGAAATATTTCAAAATATGCAATTTCTCAAGTTTGTGCTTTTTAAATCAAGTTTAAACCAATTTTCATAATGACTTCATTGTTGTACCAATACTAATAATTATGCTTTGTTTAATACATTCATTTGTTTAATTCATGTTGGTTACTTGGCTGATGTTGTTATCGTGGAAATGTTTTTGTTAAAATGTTTCGTATTTTCATTTGGAAAAGTAGAGAAATGAATTGGAAATGGACCTTGAGAGTTGGAGTGTTGACAAAATATCCGCTTTCAAAATATCTACTTTTTGGGTGAAGTTTTATTCTATTTTGGGTTAAATTTCAATTTCACGCTTCATTTTTTATTCTCATTTTTATTGTTCTCTTTTTAGAGAGAGAGAGAGAGAGAGAGAGAGAAGAGAGAGAGAGAGAGAGAGAGAGAGAGAGAGAGAGAGAGCATTTTCACATGATTTCGTGGAATAAGTATATCTGACTAGGTGCTTACGTTGATAATTGTATTATCTAATGTTTACATTCAAGTTTATTAAGGTAACTCTTTCTTGTCATACATTATGGAACTCTAACTTTTTAATGAAATAATAATTTTTTTAGTTTTTTGCAAATGAATTACATATCATCTTTCTCTGTTGTGTTATATGCTTAGTTTGAAATATTTCAAAATATGCAATTTCTCAAGTTTGTGCTTTTTAAATCAAGTTTGAACCATTTTCATAATGACTTCATTGTTGTACCAATACTAATAATTATGCTTTGTTTAATACATTCATTTGTTTAATTCATGTTGGTTACTTGGCTGATGTTGTTATCGTGGAAATGTTTTTGTTAAAATGTTTCGTATTTTCATTTGGAAAAGTAGAGAAATGAATTGGAAATGGACCTTGAGAGTTGGAGTGTTGACAAAATATCCGCTTTCAAAATATCTACTTTTTGGGTGAAGTTTTATTCTATTTTGGGTTAAATTTCAATTTCACGCTTCATTTTTTATTCTCATTTTTATTGTTCTCTTTTTAACGAGAGAGAGAGAGAGAGAGAGAGAGAGAGAGAGAGAGAGAGAGAGAGCATTTTCACATGATTTCGTGGAATAAGTATATCTGACTAGGTGCTTACGTTGATAATTGTATTATCTAATGTTTACATTCAAGTTTATTAAGGTAACTCTTTCTTGTCATACATTATGGAACTCTAACTTTTTAATGAAATAATAATTTTTTATTTTTTTGCAAATGAATTACATATCATCTTTCTCTGTTGTGTTATATGCTTAGTTTGAAATATTTCAAAATATGCAATTTCTCAAGTTTGTGCTTTTTAAATTAAGTTTAAACCAATATTCATAATGACTTCAATTGTTGTACCAATACTAATAATTATGCTTTGTTTAATACATTCATTTGTTTAATTCATGTTGGTTACTTGGCTGATGTTGTTATCGTGGAAATGTTTTTGTTAAAATGTTTCGTATTTTCATTTGGAAAAGTAGAGAAAAGAATTGGAAATGGACCTTGAGAGTTGGAGTGTTGACAAAATATCCGCTTTCAAAATATCTACTTTTTGGGTGAAGTTTTATTCTATTTTGGGTTAAATTTCAATTTCACGCTTCATTTTTTATTCTCATTTTATTGTTCTCTTTTAACGAGAGAGAGAGAGAGAGAGAGAGAGAGAGAGAGAGAGAGAGAGAGAGAGAGAGAGCATTTTCACATGATTTCATGGAATAAGTATATCTGACTAGGTGCTTACGTTGATAATTGTATTATCTAATGTTTACATTCAAGTTTATTAAGGTAACTCTTTCTTGTCATACATTATGGAACTCTAACTTTTTAATGAAATAATAATTTTTTTAGTTTTTTGCAAATGAATTACATATCATCTTTCTCTGTTGTGTTATATGCTTAGTTTGAAATATTTCAAAATATGCAATTTCTCAAGTTTGTGCTTTTTAAATTAAGTTTAAACCAATATTCATAATGACTTCAATTGTTGTACCAATACTAATAATTATGCTTTGTTTAATACATTCATTTGTTTAATTCATGTTGGTTACTTGGCTGATGTTGTTATCGTGGAAATGTTTTTGTTAAAATGTTTCGTATTTTCATTTGGAAAAGTAGAGAAAAGAATTGGAAATGGACCTTGAGAGTTGGAGTGTTGACAAAATATCCGCTTTCAAAATATCTACTTTTTGGGTGAAGTTTTATTCTATTTTGGGTTAAATTTCAATTTCACGCTTCATTTTTTATTCTCATTTTTATTGTTCTCTTTTAGAGAGAGAGAGAGAGAGAGAGAGAGAGAGAGAGAGAGAGAGAGAGAGAGAGAGAGAGAGCATTTTCACATGATTTCGTGGAATAAGTATATCTGACTAGGTGCTTACGTTGATAATTGTATTATCTAATGTTTACATTCAAGTTTATTAAGGTAACTCTTTCTTGTCATACATTATGGAACTCTAACTTTTTAATGAAATAATAATTTTTTTAGTTTTTTGCAAATGAATTACATATCATCTTTCTCTGTTGTGTTATATGCTTAGTTTGAAATATTTCAAAATATGCAATTTCTCAAGTTTGTGCTTTTTAAATCAAGTTTGAACCAATTTTCATAATGACTTCATTGTTGTACCAATACTAATAATTATGCTTTGTTTAATACATTCATTTGTTTAATTCATGTTGGTTACTTGGCTGATGTTGTTATCGTGGAAATGTTTTTGTTAAAATGTTTCGTATTTTCATTTGGAAAAGTAGAGAAATGAATTGGAAATGGACCTTGAGAGTTGGAGTGTTGACAAAATATCCGCTTTCAAAATATCTACTTTTTGGGTGAAGTTTTATTCTATTTTGGGTTAAATTTCAATTTCACGCTTCATTTTTTATTCTCATTTTTATTGTTCTCTTTTTAGAGAGAGAGAGAGAGAGAGAGAGAGAGAGAGAGAGAGAGAGAGAGAGCAGCATTTTCACATGATTTCGTGGAATAAGTATATCTGACTAGGTGCTTACGTTGATAATTGTATTATCTAATGTTTACATTCAAGTTTATTAAGGTAACTCTTTCTTGTCATACATTATGGAACTCTAACTTTTTAATGAAATAATAATTTTTTTAGTTTTTTGCAAATGAATTACATATCATCTTTCTCTGTTGTGTTATATGCTTAGTTTGAAATATTTCAAAATATGCAATTTCTCAAGTTTGTGCTTTTTAAATCAAGTTTAAACCAATTTTCATAATGACTTCATTGTTGTACCAATACTAATAATTATGCTTTGTTTAATACATTCATTTGTTTAATTCATGTTGGTTACTTGGCTGATGTTGTTATCGTGGAAATGTTTTTGTTAAAATGTTTCGTATTTTCATTTGGAAAAGTAGAGAAATGAATTGGAAATGGACCTTGAGAGTTGGAGTGTTGACAAAATATCCGCTTTCAAAATATCTACTTTTTGGGTGAAGTTTTATTCTATTTTGGGTTAAATTTCAATTTCACGCTTCATTTTTTATTCTCATTTTTATTGTTCTCTTTTTAACGAGAGAGAGAGAGAGAGAGAGAGAGAGAGAGAGAGAGAGAGAGAGAGAGCATTTTCACATGATTTCGTGGAATAAGTATATCTGACTAGGTGCTTACGTTGATAATTGTATTATCTAATGTTTACATTCAAGTTTATTAAGGTAACTCTTTCTTGTCATACATTATGGAACTCTAACTTTTTAATGAAATAATAATTTTTTTAGTTTTTTGCAAATGAATTACATATCATCTTTCTCTGTTGTGTTATATGCTTAGTTTGAAATATTTCAAAATATGCAATTTCTCAAGTTTGTGCTTTTTAAATCAAGTTTAAACCAATTTTCATAATGACTTCATTGTTGTACCAATACTAATAATTATGCTTTGTTTAATACATTCATTTGTTTAATTCATGTTGGTTACTTGGCTGATGTTGTTATCGTGGAAATGTTTTTGTTAAAATGTTTCGTATTTTCATTTGGAAAAGTAGAGAAATGAATTGGAAATGGACCTTGAGAGTTGGAGTGTTGACAAAATATCCGCTTTCAAAATATCTACTTTTTGGGTGAAGTTTTATTCTATTTTGGGTTAAATTTCAATTTCACGCTTCATTTTTTATTCTCATTTTTATTGTTCTCTTTTTAACGAGAGAGAGAGAGAGAGAGAGAGAGAGAGAGAGAGAGAGAGAGAGAGAGAGCATTTTCACATGATTTCGTGGAATAAGTATATCTGACTAGGTGCTTACGTTGATAATTGTATTATCTAATGTTTACATTCAAGTTTATTAAGGTAACTCTTTCTTGTCATACATTATGGAACTCTAACTTTTTAATGAAATAATAATTTTTTTAGTTTTTTGCAAATGAATTACATATCATCTTTCTCTGTTGTGTTATATGCTTAGTTTGAAATATTTCAAAATATGCAATTTCTCAAGTTTGTGCTTTTTAAATCAAGTTTAAACCAATTTTCATAATGACTTCATTGTTGTACCAATACTAATAATTATGCTTTGTTTAATACATTCATTTGTTTAATTCATGTTGGTTACTTGGCTGATGTTGTTATCGTGGAAATGTTTTTGTTAAAATGTTTCGTATTTTCATTTGGAAAAGTAGAGAAATGAATTGGAAATGGACCTTGAGAGTTGGAGTGTTGACAAAATATCCGCTTTCAAAATATCTACTTTTTGGGTGAAGTTTTATTCTATTTTGGGTTAAATTTCAATTTCACGCTTCATTTTTTATTCTCATTTTTATTGTTCTCTTTTTAACGAGAGAGAGAGAGAGAGAGAGAGAGAGAGAGAGAGAGAGAGAGAGAGCATTTTCACATGATTTCGTGGAATAAGTATATCTGACTAGGTGCTTACGTTGATAATTGTATTATCTAATGTTTACATTCAAGTTTATTAAGGTAACTCTTTCTTGTCATACATTATGGAACTCTAACTTTTTAATGAAATAATAATTTTTTTAGTTTTTTGCAAATGAATTACATATCATCTTTCTCTGTTGTGTTATATGCTTAGTTTGAAATATTTCAAAATATGCAATTTCTCAAGTTTGTGCTTTTTAAATCAAGTTTAAACCAATTTTCATAATGACTTCATTTGTTGTACCAATACTAATAATTATGCTTTGTTTAATACATTCATTTGTTTAATTCATGTTGGTTACTTGGCTGATGTTGTTATCGTGGAAATGTTTTTGTTAAAATGTTTCGTATTTTCATTTGGAAAAGTAGAGAAATGAATTGGAAATGGACCTTGAGAGTTGGAGTGTTGACAAAATATCCGCTTTCAAAATATCTACTTTTTGGGTGAAGTTTTATTCTATTTTGGGTTAAATTTCAATTTCACGCTTCATTTTTTATTCTCATTTTTATTGTTCTCTTTTTAGAGAGAGAGAGAGAGAGAGAGAGAGAGAGAGAGAGAGAGAGAGAGAGAGAGCATTTTCACATGATTTCGTGGAATAAGTATATCTGACTAGGTGCTTACGTTGATAATTGTATTATCTAATGTTTACATTCAAGTTTATTAAGGTAACTCTTTCTTGTCATACATTATGGAACTCTAACTTTTTAATGAAATAATAATTTTTTTAGTTTTTTGCAAATGAATTACATATCATCTTTCTCTGTTGTGTTATATGCTTAGTTTGAAATATTTCAAAATATGCAATTTCTCAAGTTTGTGCTTTTTAAATCAAGTTTAAACCAATTTTCATAATGACTTCATTGTTGTACCAATACTAATAATTATGCTTTGTTTAATACATTCATTTGTTTAATTCATGTTGGTTACTTGGCTGATGTTGTTATCGTGGAAATGTTTTTGTTAAAATGTTTCGTATTTTCATTTGGAAAAGTAGAGAAATGAATTGGAAATGGACCTTGAGAGTTGGAGTGTTGACAAAATATCCGCTTTCAAAATATCTACTTTTTGGGTGAAGTTTTATTCTATTTTGGGTTAAATTTCAATTTCACGCTTCATTTTTTATTCTCATTTTTATTGTTCTCTTTTTAACGAGAGAGAGAGAGAGAGAGAGAGAGAGAGAGAGAGAGAGAGAGAGAGCATTTTCACATGATTTCGTGGAATAAGTATATCTGACTAGGTGCTTACGTTGATAATTGTATTATCTAATGTTTACATTCAAGTTTATTAAGGTAACTCTTTCTTGTCATACATTATGGAACTCTAACTTTTTAATGAAATAATAATTTTTTTAGTTTTTTGCAAATGAATTACATATCATCTTTCTCTGTTGTGTTATATGCTTAGTTTGAAATATTTCAAAATATGCAATTTCTCAAGTTTGTGCTTTTTAAATCAAGTTTAAACCAATTTTCATAATGACTTCATTAGTTGTACCAATACTAATAATTATGCTTTGTTTAATACATTCATTTGTTTAATTCATGTTGGTTACTTGGCTGATGTTGTTATCGTGGAAATGTTTTTGTTAAAATGTTTCGTATTTTCATTTGGAAAAGTAGAGAAAAGAATTGGAAATGGACCTTGAGAGTTGGAGTGTTGACAAAATATCCGCTTTCAAAATATCTACTTTTTGGGTGAAGTTTTATTCTATTTTGGGTTAAATTTCAATTTCACGCTTCATTTTTTATTCTCATTTTTATTGTTCTCTTTTTAACGAGAGAGAGAGAGAGAGAGAGAGAGAGAGAGAGAGAGAGAGAGAGAGCATTTTCACATGATTTCGTGGAATAAGTATATCTGACTAGGTGCTTACGTTGATAATTGTATTATCTAATGTTTACATTCAAGTTTATTAAGGTAACTCTTTCTTGTCATACATTATGGAACTCTAACTTTTTAATGAAATAATAATTTTTTTAGTTTTTTGCAAATGAATTACATATCATCTTTCTCTGTTGTGTTATATGCTTAGTTTGAAATATTTCAAAATATGCAATTTCTCAAGTTTGTGCTTTTTAAATCAAGTTTAAACCAATTTTCATAATGACTTCATTGTTGTACCAATACTAATAATTATGCTTTGTTTAATACATTCATTTGTTTAATTCATGTTGGTTACTTGGCTGATGTTGTTATCGTGGAAATGTTTTTGTTAAAATGTTTCGTATTTTCATTTGGAAAAGTAGAGAAATGAATTGGAAATGGACCTTGAGAGTTGGAGTGTTGACAAAATATCCGCTTTCAAAATATCTACTTTTTGGGTGAAGTTTTATTCTATTTTGGGTTAAATTTCAATTTCACGCTTCATTTTTTATTCTCATTTTTATTGTTCTCTTTTTAACGAGAGAGAGAGAGAGAGAGAGAGAGAGAGAGAGAGAGAGAGAGAGAGAGCATTTTCACATGATTTCGTGGAATAAGTATATCTGACTAGGTGCTTACGTTGATAATTGTATTATCTAATGTTTACATTCAAGTTTATTAAGGTAACTCTTTCTTGTCATACATTATGGAACTCTAACTTTTTAATGAAATAATAATTTTTTTAGTTTTTTGCAAATGAATTACATATCATCTTTCTCTGTTGTGTTATATGCTTAGTTTGAAATATTTCAAAATATGCAATTTCTCAAGTTTGTGCTTTTTAAATCAAGTTTAAACCAATTTTCATAATGACTTCATTGTTGTACCAATACTAATAATTATGCTTTGTTTAATACATTCATTTGTTTAATTCATGTTGGTTACTTGGCTGATGTTGTTATCGTGGAAATGTTTTTGTTAAAATGTTTCGTATTTTCATTTGGAAAAGTAGAGAAATGAATTGGAAATGGACCTTGAGAGTTGGAGTGTTGACAAAATATCCGCTTTCAAAATATCTACTTTTTGGGTGAAGTTTTATTCTATTTTGGGTTAAATTTCAATTTCACGCTTCATTTTTTATTCTCATTTTTATTGTTCTCTTTTTAACGAGAGAGAGAGAGAGAGAGAGAGAGAGAGAGAGAGAGAGAGAGAGAGCATTTTCACATGATTTCGTGGAATAAGTATATCTGACTAGGTGCTTACGTTGATAATTGTATTATCTAATGTTTACATTCAAGTTTATTAAGGTAACTCTTTCTTGTCATACATTATGGAACTCTAACTTTTTAATGAAATAATAATTTTTTTAGTTTTTTGCAAATGAATTACATATCATCTTTCTCTGTTGTGTTATATGCTTAGTTTGAAATATTTCAAAATATGCAATTTCTCAAGTTTGTGCTTTTTAAATCAAGTTTAAACCAATTTTCATAATGACTTCAATTGTTGTACCAATACTAATAATTATGCTTTGTTTAATACATTCATTTGTTTAATTCATGTTGGTTACTTGGCTGATGTTGTTATCGTGGAAATGTTTTTGTTAAAATGTTTCGTATTTTCATTTGGAAAAGTAGAGAAATGAATTGGAAATGGACCTTGAGAGTTGGAGTGTTGACAAAATATCCGCTTTCAAAATATCTACTTTTTGGGTGAAGTTTTATTCTATTTTGGGTTAAATTTCAATTTCACGCTTCATTTTTTATTCTCATTTTTATTGTTCTCTTTTTAACGAGAGAGAGAGAGAGAGAGAGAGAGAGAGAGAGAGAGAGAGAGCATTTTCACATGATTTCGTGGAATAAGTATATCTGACTAGGTGCTTACGTTGATAATTGTATTATCTAATGTTTACATTCAAGTTTATTAAGGTAACTCTTTCTTGTCATACATTATGGAACTCTAACTTTTTAATGAAATAATAATTTTTTTAGTTTTTTGCAAATGAATTACATATCATCTTTCTCTGTTGTGTTATATGCTTAGTTTGAAATATTTCAAAATATGCAATTTCTCAAGTTTGTGCTTTTTAAATCAAGTTTAAACCAATTTTCATAATGACTTCATTTGTTGTACCAATACTAATAATTATGCTTTGTTTAATACATTCATTTGTTTAATTCATGTTGGTTACTTGGCTGATGTTGTTATCGTGGAAATGTTTTTGTTAAAATGTTTCGTATTTTCATTTGGAAAAGTAGAGAAATGAATTGGAAATGGACCTTGAGAGTTGGAGTGTTGACAAAATATCCGCTTTCAAAATATCTACTTTTTGGGTGAAGTTTTATTCTATTTTGGGTTAAATTTCAATTTCACGCTTCATTTTTTATTCTCATTTTTATTGTTCTCTTTTTAACGGAGAGAGAGAGAGAGAGAGAGAGAGAGAGAGAGAGAGAGAGAGAGCATTTTCACATGATTTCGTGGAATAAGTATATCTGACTAGGTGCTTACGTTGATAATTGTATTATCTAATGTTTACATTCAAGTTTATTAAGGTAACTCTTTCTTGTCATACATTATGGAACTCTAACTTTTTAATGAAATAATAATTTTTTTAGTTTTTTGCAAATGAATTACATATCATCTTTCTCTGTTGTGTTATATGCTTAGTTTGAAATATTTCAAAATATGCAATTTCTCAAGTTTGTGCTTTTTAAATCAAGTTTAAACCAATTTTCATAATGACTTCATTTGTTGTACCAATACTAATAATTATGCTTTGTTTAATACATTCATTTGTTTAATTCATGTTGGTTACTTGGCTGATGTTGTTATCGTGGAAATGTTTTTGTTAAAATGTTTCGTATTTTCATTTGGAAAAGTAGAGAAATGAATTGGAAATGGACCTTGAGAGTTGGAGTGTTGACAAAATATCCGCTTTCAAAATATCTACTTTTTGGGTGAAGTTTTATTCTATTTTGGGTTAAATTTCAATTTCACGCTTCATTTTTTATTCTCATTTTTATTGTTCTCTTTTTAACGAGAGAGAGAGAGAGAGAGAGAGAGAGAGAGAGAGAGAGAGAGAGAGAGAGAGCATTTTCACATGATTTCGTGGAATAAGTATATCTGACTAGGTGCTTACGTTGATAATTGTATTATCTAATGTTTACATTCAAGTTTATTAAGGTAACTCTTTCTTGTCATACATTATGGAACTCTAACTTTTTAATGAAATAATAATTTTTTTAGTTTTTTGCAAATGAATTACATATCATCTTTCTCTGTTGTGTTATATGCTTAGTTTGAAATATTTCAAAATATGCAATTTCTCAAGTTTGTGCTTTTTAAATCAAGTTTAAACCAATTTTCATAATGACTTCATTTGTTGTACCAATACTAATAATTATGCTTTGTTTAATACATTCATTTGTTTAATTCATGTTGGTTACTTGGCTGATGTTGTTATCGTGGAAATGTTTTTGTTAAAATGTTTCGTATTTTCATTTGGAAAAGTAGAGAAATGAATTGGAAATGGACCTTGAGAGTTGGAGTGTTGACAAAATATCCGCTTTCAAAATATCTACTTTTTGGGTGAAGTTTTATTCTATTTTGGGTTAAATTTCAATTTCACGCTTCATTTTTTATTCTCATTTTTATTGTTCTCTTTTTAACGAGAGAGAGAGAGAGAGAGAGAGAGAGAGAGAGAGAGAGAGAGCATTTTCACATGATTTCGTGGAATAAGTATATCTGACTAGGTGCTTACGTTGATAATTGTATTATCTAATGTTTACATTCAAGTTTATTAAGGTAACTCTTTCTTGTCATACATTATGGAACTCTAACTTTTTAATGAAATAATAATTTTTTTAGTTTTTTGCAAATGAATTACATATCATCTTTCTCTGTTGTGTTATATGCTTAGTTTGAAATATTTCAAAATATGCAATTTCTCAAGTTTGTGCTTTTTAAATCAAGTTTAAACCAATTTTCATAATGACTTCATTGTTGTACCAATACTAATAATTATGCTTTGTTTAATACATTCATTTGTTTAATTCATGTTGGTTACTTGGCTGATGTTGTTATCGTGGAAATGTTTTTGTTAAAATGTTTCGTATTTTCATTTGGAAAAGTAGAGAAATGAATTGGAAATGGACCTTGAGAGTTGGAGTGTTGACAAAATATCCGCTTTCAAAATATCTACTTTTTGGGTGAAGTTTTATTCTATTTTGGGTTAAATTTCAATTTCACGCTTCATTTTTTATTCTCATTTTTATTGTTCTCTTTTTAACGAGAGAGAGAGAGAGAGAGAGAGAGAGAGAGAGAGAGAGAGAGAGAGAGAGCATTTTCACATGATTTCGTGGAATAAGTATATCTGACTAGGTGCTTACGTTGATAATTGTATTATCTAATGTTTACATTCAAGTTTATTAAGGTAACTCTTTCTTGTCATACATTATGGAACTCTAACTTTTTAATGAAATAATAATTTTTTTAGTTTTTTGCAAATGAATTACATATCATCTTTCTCTGTTGTGTTATATGCTTAGTTTGAAATATTTCAAAATATGCAATTTCTCAAGTTTGTGCTTTTTAAATCAAGTTTAAACCAATTTTCATAATGACTTCATTGTTGTACCAATACTAATAATTATGCTTTGTTTAATACATTCATTTGTTTAATTCATGTTGGTTACTTGGCTGATGTTGTTATCGTGGAAATGTTTTTGTTAAAATGTTTCGTATTTTCATTTGGAAAAGTAGAGAAATGAATTGGAAATGGACCTTGAGAGTTGGAGTGTTGACAAAATATCCGCTTTCAAAATATCTACTTTTTGGGTGAAGTTTTATTCTATTTTGGGTTAAATTTCAATTTCACGCTTCATTTTTTATTCTCATTTTTATTGTTCTCTTTTTAACGAGAGAGAGAGAGAGAGAGAGAGAGAGAGAGAGAGAGAGAGAGAGAGAGAGCATTTTCACATGATTTCGTGGAATAAGTATATCTGACTAGGTGCTTACGTTGATAATTGTATTATCTAATGTTTACATTCAAGTTTATTAAGGTAACTCTTTCTTGTCATACATTATGGAACTCTAACTTTTTAATGAAATAATAATTTTTTTAGTTTTTTGCAAATGAATTACATATCATCTTTCTCTGTTGTGTTATATGCTTAGTTTGAAATATTTCAAAATATGCAATTTCTCAAGTTTGTGCTTTTTAAATCAAGTTTAAACCAATTTTCATAATGACTTCATTTGTTGTACCAATACTAATAATTATGCTTTGTTTAATACATTCATTTGTTTAATTCATGTTGGTTACTTGGCTGATGTTGTTATCGTGGAAATGTTTTTGTTAAAATGTTTCGTATTTTCATTTGGAAAAGTAGAGAAATGAATTGGAAATGGACCTTGAGAGTTGGAGTGTTGACAAAATATCCGCTTTCAAAATATCTACTTTTTGGGTGAAGTTTTATTCTATTTTGGGTTAAATTTCAATTTCACGCTTCATTTTTTATTCTCATTTTTATTGTTCTCTTTTTAACGAGAGAGAGAGAGAGAGAGAGAGAGAGAGAGAGAGAGAGAGAGAGAGCATTTTCACATGATTTCGTGGAATAAGTATATCTGACTAGGTGCTTACGTTGATAATTGTATTATCTAATGTTTACATTCAAGTTTATTAAGGTAACTCTTTCTTGTCATACATTATGGAACTCTAACTTTTTAATGAAATAATAATTTTTTTAGTTTTTTGCAAATGAATTACATATCATCTTTCTCTGTTGTGTTATATGCTTAGTTTGAAATATTTCAAAATATGCAATTTCTCAAGTTTGTGCTTTTTAAATCAAGTTTAAACCAATTTTCATAATGACTTCATTTGTTGTACCAATACTAATAATTATGCTTTGTTTAATACATTCATTTGTTTAATTCATGTTGGTTACTTGGCTGATGTTGTTATCGTGGAAATGTTTTTGTTAAAATGTTTCGTATTTTCATTTGGAAAAGTAGAGAAATGAATTGGAAATGGACCTTGAGAGTTGGAGTGTTGACAAAATATCCGCTTTCAAAATATCTACTTTTTGGGTGAAGTTTTATTCTATTTTGGGTTAAATTTCAATTTCACGCTTCATTTTTTATTCTCATTTTTATTGTTCTCTTTTTAACGAGAGAGAGAGAGAGAGAGAGAGAGAGAGAGAGAGAGAGAGAGAGAGAGAGAGCATTTTCACATGATTTCGTGGAATAAGTATATCTGACTAGGTGCTTACGTTGATAATTGTATTATCTAATGTTTACATTCAAGTTTATTAAGGTAACTCTTTCTTGTCATACATTATGGAACTCTAACTTTTTAATGAAATAATAATTTTTTTAGTTTTTTGCAAATGAATTACATATCATCTTTCTCTGTTGTGTTATATGCTTAGTTTGAAATATTTCAAAATATGCAATTTCTCAAGTTTGTGCTTTTTAAATCAAGTTTAAACCAATTTTCATAATGACTTCATTTGTTGTACCAATACTAATAATTATGCTTTGTTTAATACATTCATTTGTTTAATTCATGTTGGTTACTTGGCTGATGTTGTTATCGTGGAAATGTTTTTGTTAAAATGTTTCGTATTTTCATTTGGAAAAGTAGAGAAATGAATTGGAAATGGACCTTGAGAGTTGGAGTGTTGACAAAATATCCGCTTTCAAAATATCTACTTTTTGGGTGAAGTTTTATTCTATTTTGGGTTAAATTTCAATTTCACGCTTCATTTTTTATTCTCATTTTTATTGTTCTCTTTTTAACAGAGAGAGAGAGAGAGAGAGAGAGAGAGAGAGAGCATTTTCACATGATTTCGTGGAATAAGTATATCTGACTAGGTGCTTACGTTGATAATTGTATTATCTAATGTTTACATTCAAGTTTATTAAGGTAACTCTTTCTTGTCATACATTATGGAACTCTAACTTTTTAATGAAATAATAATTTTTTTAGTTTTTTGCAAATGAATTACATATCATCTTTCTCTGTTGTGTTATATGCTTAGTTTGAAATATTTCAAAATATGCAATTTCTCAAGTTTGTGCTTTTTAAATCAAGTTTAAACCAATTTTCATAATGACTTCATTTGTTGTACCAATACTAATAATTATGCTTTGTTTAATACATTCATTTGTTTAATTCATGTTGGTTACTTGGCTGATGTTGTTATCGTGGAAATGTTTTTGTTAAAATGTTTCGTATTTTCATTTGGAAAAGTAGAGAAATGAATTGGAAATGGACCTTGAGAGTTGGAGTGTTGACAAAATATCCGCTTTCAAAATATCTACTTTTTGGGTGAAGTTTTATTCTATTTTGGGTTAAATTTCAATTTCACGCTTCATTTTTTATTCTCATTTTTATTGTTCTCTTTTTAACGAGAGAGAGAGAGAGAGAGAGAGAGAGAGAGAGAGAGAGAGAGAGAGCATTTTCACATGATTTCGTGGAATAAGTATATCTGACTAGGTGCTTACGTTGATAATTGTATTATCTAATGTTTACATTCAAGTTTATTAAGGTAACTCTTTCTTGTCATACATTATGGAACTCTAACTTTTTAATGAAATAATAATTTTTTTAGTTTTTTGCAAATGAATTACATATCATCTTTCTCTGTTGTGTTATATGCTTAGTTTGAAATATTTCAAAATATGCAATTTCTCAAGTTTGTGCTTTTTAAATCAAGTTTAAACCAATTTTCATAATGACTTCATTCGTTGTACCAATACTAATAATTTTGCTTTGTTTAATACATTCATTTGTTTAATTCATGTTGGTTACTTGGCTGATGTTGTTATCGTGGAAATGTTTTTGTTAAAATGTTTCGTATTTTCATTTGGAAAAGTAGAGAAATGAATTGGAAATGGACCTTGAGAGTTGGAGTGTTGACAAAATATCCGATTTCAAAATATCTACTTTTTGGGTGAAGTTTTATTCTATTTTGGGTTAAATTTCAATTTCACGCTTCATTTTTTATTCTCATTTTTATTGTTCTCTTTTTAACGGAGAGAGAGAGAGAGAGAGAGAGAGAGAGAGAGAGAGAGAGAGCATTTTCACATGATTTCGTGGAATAAGTATATCTGACTAGGTGCTTACGTTGATAATTGTATTATCTAATGTTTACATTCAAGTTTATTAAGGTAACTCTTTCTTGTCATACATTATGGAACTCTAACTTTTTAATGAAATAATAATTTTTTTAATTTTTTGCAAATGAATTACATATCATCTTTCTCTGTTGTGTTATATGCTTAGTTTGAAATATTTCAAAATATGCAATTTCTCAAGTTTGTGCTTTTTAAATCAAGTTTAAACCAATTTTCATAATGACTTCATTCGTTGTACCAATACTAATAATTATGCTTTGTTTAATACATTCATTTGTTTAATTCATGTTGGTTACTTGGCTGATGTTGTTATCGTGGAAATGTTTTTGTTAAAATGTTTCGTATTTTCATTTGGAAAAGTAGAGAAATGAATTGGAAATGGACCTTGAGAGTTGGAGTGTTGACAAAATATCCGCTTTCAAAATATCTACTTTTTGGGTGAAGTTTTATTCTATTTTGGGTTAAATTTCAATTTCACGCTTCATTTTTTATTCTCATTTTTATTGTTCTCTTTTTAACGGAGAGAGAGAGAGAGAGAGAGAGAGAGAGAGAGAGAGAGAGAGCATTTTCACATGATTTCGTGGAATAAGTATATCTGACTAGGTGCTTACGTTGATAATTGTATTATCTAATGTTTACATTCAAGTTTATTAAGGTAACTCTTTCTTGTCATACATTATGGAACTCTAACTTTTTAATGAAATAATAATTTTTTTAGTTTTTTGCAAATGAATTACATATCATCTTTCTCTGTTGTGTTATATGCTTAGTTTGAAATATTTCAAAATATGCAATTTCTCAAGTTTGTGCTTTTTAAATCAAGTTTAAACCAATTTTCATAATGACTTCAATTGTTGTACCAATACTAATAATTATGCTTTGTTTAATACATTCATTTGTTTAATTCATGTTGGTTACTTGGCTGATGTTGTTATCGTGGAAATGTTTTTGTTAAAATGTTTCGTATTTTCATTTGGAAAAGTAGAGAAATGAATTGGAAATGGACCTTGAGAGTTGGAGTGTTGACAAAATATCCGCTTTCAAAATATCTACTTTTTGGGTGAAGTTTTATTCTATTTTGGGTTAAATTTCAATTTCACGCTTCATTTTTTATTCTCATTTTTATTGTTCTCTTTTTAACGAGAGAGAGAGAGAGAGAGAGAGAGAGAGAGAGAGAGAGAGAGAGAGAGAGAGAGCATTTTCACATGATTTCGTGGAATAAGTATATCTGACTAGGTGCTTACGTTGATAATTGTATTATCTAATGTTTACATTCAAGTTTATTAAGGTAACTCTTTCTTGTCATACATTATGGAACTCTAACTTTTTAATGAAATAATAATTTTTTTAGTTTTTTGCAAATGAATTACATATCATCTTTCTCTGTTGTGTTATATGCTTAGTTTGAAATATTTCAAAATATGCAATTTCTCAAGTTTGTGCTTTTTAAATCAAGTTTAAACCAATTTTCATAATGACTTCATTTGTTGTACCAATACTAATAATTATGCTTTGTTTAATACATTCATTTGTTTAATTCATGTTGGTTACTTGGCTGATGTTGTTATCGTGGAAATGTTTTTGTTAAAATGTTTCGTATTTTCATTTGGAAAAGTAGAGAAATGAATTGGAAATGGACCTTGAGAGTTGGAGTGTTGACAAAATATCCGCTTTCAAAATATCTACTTTTTGGGTGAAGTTTTATTCTATTTTGGGTTAAATTTCAATTTCACGCTTCATTTTTTATTCTCATTTTTATTGTTCTCTTTTTAACGAGAGAGAGAGAGAGAGAGAGAGAGAGAGAGAGAGAGAGAGAGAGCATTTTCACATGATTTCGTGGAATAAGTATATCTGACTAGGTGCTTACGTTGATAATTGTATTATCTAATGTTTACATTCAAGTTTATTAAGGTAACTCTTTCTTGTCATACATTATGGAACTCTAACTTTTTAATGAAATAATAATTTTTTTAGTTTTTTGCAAATGAATTACATATCATCTTTCTCTGTTGTGTTATATGCTTAGTTTGAAATATTTCAAAATATGCAATTTCTCAAGTTTGTGCTTTTTAAATCAAGTTTAAACCAATTTTCATAATGACTTCATTTGTTGTACCAATACTAATAATTATGCTTTGTTTAATACATTCATTTGTTTAATTCATGTTGGTTACTTGGCTGATGTTGTTATCGTGGAAATGTTTTTGTTAAAATGTTTCGTATTTTCATTTGGAAAAGTAGAGAAATGAATTGGAAATGGACCTTGAGAGTTGGAGTGTTGACAAAATATCCGCTTTCAAAATATCTACTTTTTGGGTGAAGTTTTATTCTATTTTGGGTTAAATTTCAATTTCACGCTTCATTTTTTATTCTCATTTTTATTGTTCTCTTTTTAACGAGAGAGAGAGAGAGAGAGAGAGAGAGAGAGAGAGAGAGAGAGAGAGAGAGAGAGCATTTTCACATGATTTCGTGGAATAAGTATATCTGACTAGGTGCTTACGTTGATAATTGTATTATCTAATGTTTACATTCAAGTTTATTAAGGTAACTCTTTCTTGTCATACATTATGGAACTCTAACTTTTTAATGAAATAATAATTTTTTTAGTTTTTTGCAAATGAATTACATATCATCTTTCTCTGTTGTGTTATATGCTTAGTTTGAAATATTTCAAAATATGCAATTTCTCAAGTTTGTGCTTTTTAAATCAAGTTTAAACCAATTTTCATAATGACTTCATTTGTTGTACCAATACTAATAATTATGCTTTGTTTAATACATTCATTTGTTTAATTCATGTTGGTTACTTGGCTGATGTTGTTATCGTGGAAATGTTTTTGTTAAAATGTTTCGTATTTTCATTTGGAAAAGTAGAGAAATGAATTGGAAATGGACCTTGAGAGTTGGAGTGTTGACAAAATATCCGCTTTCAAAATATCTACTTTTTGGGTGAAGTTTTATTCTATTTTGGGTTAAATTTCAATTTCACGCTTCATTTTTTATTCTCATTTTTATTGTTCTCTTTTTAACGGAGAGAGAGAGAGAGAGAGAGAGAGAGAGAGAGCATTTTCACATGATTTCGTGGAATAAGTATATCTGACTAGGTGCTTACGTTGATAATTGTATTATCTAATGTTTACATTCAAGTTTATTAAGGTAACTCTTTCTTGTCATACATTATGGAACTCTAACTTTTTAATGAAATAATAATTTTTTTAGTTTTTTGCAAATGAATTACATATCATCTTTCTCTGTTGTGTTATATGCTTAGTTTGAAATATTTCAAAATATGCAATTTCTCAAGTTTGTGCTTTTTAAATCAAGTTTAAACCAATTTTCATAATGACTTCATTTGTTGTACCAATACTAATAATTATGCTTTGTTTAATACATTCATTTGTTTAATTCATGTTGGTTACTTGGCTGATGTTGTTATCGTGGAAATGTTTTTGTTAAAATGTTTCGTATTTTCATTTGGAAAAGTAGAGAAATGAATTGGAAATGGACCTTGAGAGTTGGAGTGTTGACAAAATATCCGCTTTCAAAATATCTACTTTTTGGGTGAAGTTTTATTCTATTTTGGGTTAAATTTCAATTTCACGCTTCATTTTTTATTCTCATTTTTATTGTTCTCTTTTTAACGAGAGAGAGAGAGAGAGAGAGAGAGAGAGAGAGAGAGAGAGAGAGAGAGCATTTTCACATGATTTCGTGGAATAAGTATATCTGACTAGGTGCTTACGTTGATAATTGTATTATCTAATGTTTACATTCAAGTTTATTAAGGTAACTCTTTCTTGTCATACATTATGGAACTCTAACTTTTTAATGAAATAATAATTTTTTTAGTTTTTTGCAAATGAATTACATATCATCTTTCTCTGTTGTGTTATATGCTTAGTTTGAAATATTTCAAAATATGCAATTTCTCAAGTTTGTGCTTTTTAAATCAAGTTTAAACCAATTTTCATAATGACTTCATTTGTTGTACCAATACTAATAATTATGCTTTGTTTAATACATTCATTTGTTTAATTCATGTTGGTTACTTGGCTGATGTTGTTATCGTGGAAATGTTTTTGTTAAAATGTTTCGTATTTTCATTTGGAAAAGTAGAGAAATGAATTGGAAATGGACCTTGAGAGTTGGAGTGTTGACAAAATATCCGCTTTCAAAATATCTACTTTTTGGGTGAAGTTTTATTCTATTTTGGGTTAAATTTCAATTTCACGCTTCATTTTTTATTCTCATTTTTATTGTTCTCTTTTTAACGAGAGAGAGAGAGAGAGAGAGAGAGAGAGAGAGAGAGCATTTTCACATGATTTCGTGGAATAAGTATATCTGACTAGGTGCTTACGTTGATAATTGTATTATCTAATGTTTACATTCAAGTTTATTAAGGTAACTCTTTCTTGTCATACATTATGGAACTCTAACTTTTTAATGAAATAATAATTTTTTTAGTTTTTTGCAAATGAATTACATATCATCTTTCTCTGTTGTGTTATATGCTTAGTTTGAAATATTTCAAAATATGCAATTTCTCAAGTTTGTGCTTTTTAAATCAAGTTTAAACCAATTTTCATAATGACTTCATTTGTTGTACCAATACTAATAATTATGCTTTGTTTAATACATTCATTTGTTTAATTCATGTTGGTTACTTGGCTGATGTTGTTATCGTGGAAATGTTTTTGTTAAAATGTTTCGTATTTTCATTTGGAAAAGTAGAGAAATGAATTGGAAATGGACCTTGAGAGTTGGAGTGTTGACAAAATATCCGCTTTCAAAATATCTACTTTTTGGGTGAAGTTTTATTCTATTTTGGGTTAAATTTCAATTTCACGCTTCATTTTTTATTCTCATTTTTATTGTTCTCTTTTTAACGAGAGAGAGAGAGAGAGAGAGAGAGAGAGAGAGAGAGAGAGAGAGAGAGAGAGAGAGATTTTCACATGATTTCGTGGAATAAGTATATCTGACTAGGTGCTTACGTTGATAATTGTATTATCTAATGTTTACATTCAAGTTTATTAAGGTAACTCTTTCTTGTCATACATTATGGAACTCTAACTTTTTAATGAAATAATAATTTTTTTAGTTTTTTGCAAATGAATTACATATCATCTTTCTCTGTTGTGTTATATGCTTAGTTTGAAATATTTCAAAATATGCAATTTCTCAAGTTTGTGCTTTTTAAATCAAGTTTAAACCAATTTTCATAATGACTTCATTTGTTGTACCAATACTAATAATTATGCTTTGTTTAATACATTCATTTGTTTAATTCATGTTGGTTACTTGGCTGATGTTGTTATCGTGGAAATGTTTTTGTTAAAATGTTTCGTATTTTCATTTGGAAAAGTAGAGAAATGAATTGGAAATGGACCTTGAGAGTTGGAGTGTTGACAAAATATCCGCTTTCAAAATATCTACTTTTTGGGTGAAGTTTTATTCTATTTTGGGTTAAATTTCAATTTCACGCTTCATTTTTTATTCTCATTTTTATTGTTCTCTTTTTAACGAGAGAGAGAGAGAGAGAGAGAGAGAGAGAGAGAGAGAGAGAGAGAGAGAGAGCATTTTCACATGATTTCGTGGAATAAGTATATCTGACTAGGTGCTTACGTTGATAATTGTATTATCTAATGTTTACATTCAAGTTTATTAAGGTAACTCTTTCTTGTCATACATTATGGAACTCTAACTTTTTAATGAAATAATAATTTTTTTAGTTTTTTGCAAATGAATTACATATCATCTTTCTCTGTTGTGTTATATGCTTAGTTTGAAATATTTCAAAATATGCAATTTCTCAAGTTTGTGCTTTTTAAATCAAGTTTAAACCAATTTTCATAATGACTTCATTTGTTGTACCAATACTAATAATTATGCTTTGTTTAATACATTCATTTGTTTAATTCATGTTGGTTACTTGGCTGATGTTGTTATCGTGGAAATGTTTTTGTTAAAATGTTTCGTATTTTCATTTGGAAAAGTAGAGAAATGAATTGGAAATGGACCTTGAGAGTTGGAGTGTTGACAAAATATCCGCTTTCAAAATATCTACTTTTTGGGTGAAGTTTTATTCTATTTTGGGTTAAATTTCAATTTCACGCTTCATTTTTTATTCTCATTTTTATTGTTCTCTTTTTAACGGAGAGAGAGAGAGAGAGAGAGAGAGAGAGAGAGAGAGAGAGCATTTTCACATGATTTCGTGGAATAAGTATATCTGACTAGGTGCTTACGTTGATAATTGTATTATCTAATGTTTACATTCAAGTTTATTAAGGTAACTCTTTCTTGTCATACATTATGGAACTCTAACTTTTTAATGAAATAATAATTTTTTTAGTTTTTTGCAAATGAATTACATATCATCTTTCTCTGTTGTGTTATATGCTTAGTTTGAAATATTTCAAAATATGCAATTTCTCAAGTTTGTGCTTTTTAAATCAAGTTTAAACCAATTTTCATAATGACTTCATTTGTTGTACCAATACTAATAATTATGCTTTGTTTAATACATTCATTTGTTTAATTCATGTTGGTTACTTGGCTGATGTTGTTATCGTGGAAATGTTTTTGTTAAAATGTTTCGTATTTTCATTTGGAAAAGTAGAGAAATGAATTGGAAATGGACCTTGAGAGTTGGAGTGTTGACAAAATATCCGCTTTCAAAATATCTACTTTTTGGGTGAAGTTTTATTCTATTTTGGGTTAAATTTCAATTTCACGCTTCATTTTTTATTCTCATTTTTATTGTTCTCTTTTTAACGGAGAGAGAGAGAGAGAGAGAGAGAGAGAGAGAGAGAGAGAGAGAGCATTTTCACATGATTTCGTGGAATAAGTATATCTGACTAGGTGCTTACGTTGATAATTGTATTATCTAATGTTTACATTCAAGTTTATTAAGGTAACTCTTTCTTGTCATACATTATGGAACTCTAACTTTTTAATGAAATAATAATTTTTTTAGTTTTTTGCAAATGAATTACATATCATCTTTCTCTGTTGTGTTATATGCTTAGTTTGAAATATTTCAAAATATGCAATTTCTCAAGTTTGTGCTTTTTAAATCAAGTTTAAACCAATTTTCATAATGACTTCATTAGTTGTACCAATACTAATAATTATGCTTTGTTTAATACATTCATTTGTTTAATTCATGTTGGTTACTTGGCTGATGTTGTTATCGTGGAAATGTTTTTGTTAAAATGTTTCGTATTTTCATTTGGAAAAGTAGAGAAATGAATTGGAAATGGACCTTGAGAGTTGGAGTGTTGACAAAATATCCGCTTTCAAAATATCTACTTTTTGGGTGAAGTTTTATTCTATTTTGGATTAAATTTCAATTTCACGCTTCATTTTTTATTCTCATTTTTATTGTTCTCTTTTTAACGGAGAGAGAGAGAGAGAGAGAGAGAGAGAGAGAGAGAGAGAGAGACAGAGAGAACAGTTTCACATGATTTCGTGGAATAAGTATATCTGACTAGGTGCTTACGTTGATAATTGTATTATCTAATGTTTACATTCAAGTTTATTAAGGTAACTCTTTCTTGTCATACATTATGGAACTCTAACTTTTTAATGAAATAATAATTTTTTTAGTTTTTTGCAAATGAATTACATATCCTTTCTCTGTTGTGTTATATGCTTAGTTTGAAATATTTCAAAATATGCAATTTCTCAAGTTTGTGTTTTTAAATCAGTTGAACCAATTTTCATAATGACTTCATTTGTTGTACCAATACTAATAATTATGCTTTGTTTAATACATTCATTTGTTCAATTCATGTTGGTTACTTGGCTGATGTTGTTATCGTGGAATTTTTTTTGTTAAAATGTTTCGTATTTTCATTTGGAAAAGTAGAGAAATGAATTGGAAATGGACCTTTGAGAGTTGGAGTGTTGACAAAATATCTACTTTTTGGGTGAAGTTTTATTCTATTTTGGGTTAAATTTCAATTTCACGCTTCATTTTTTATTCTCATTTTTATTGTTCTCTTTTTAACGGAGAGAGAGAGAGAGAGAGAGAGAGAGAGAGAGAGAGAGAGCATTTTCACATGATTTCGTGTAGTAAAAATATATCTGACTAGTGCTTACGTTGATAATTGTATTATCTAATGTTTACATTCAAGTTTATTAAGGTAACTCTTTCTTGTCATACATTATGGAACTCTAACTTTTTAATGAAATAATAATTTTTTTAGTTTTTTGCAAATGAATTACATATCATCTTTCTCTGTTGTGTTATATGCTTAGTTTGAAATATTTCAAAATATGCAATTTCTCAAGTTTGTGCTTTTTAAATAAGTTTAAACCAATTTTCATAATGACTTCATTGTTGTACCAATACTAATAATTATGCTTTGTTTAATACATTCATTTGTTTAATTCATGTTGGTTACTTGGCTGATGTTGTTATCGTGGAAATGTTTTTGTTAAAATGTTTCGTATTTCATTTGGAAAAGTAGAGAAATGAATTGGAAATGGACCTTGAGAGTTGGAGTGTTGACAAAATCCGCTTTCAAATATCTACTTTTTGGGTGAAGTTTTATTCTATTTTG
>NW_026113336.1:0-28779 GCF_024323335.1 Lathyrus oleraceus | reverse complement strand
GAGATTATATTTACAAGAAATAAACCTATACTTTCTCATTTTTATATGTAAATATACATATTACAACCTCATTATATAAATGAGATTATATTTACAAGAAATAAAACCTATACTTTCTCATTTTTATATGTAAATATACATATTACAACCTCATTATATAAATGAGATTATATTTACAAAATAAAACCTATACTTTCTCATTTTATATGTAAATATACATATTACAACCTCATTATATAAATGAGATTATATTTACAAGAAAAAAACCTATACTTTCTCATTTTTATATGTAAATATACATATTACAACCTCATTATATAAATGAGATTATATTTACAATAATAAAACCTATACTTTCTCATTTTTATATGTAAATATACATATTACAACCTCATTATATAAATGAGATTATTTACAAGAATAAAACCTATACTTTCTCATTTTTATATGTAAATATACATATTACAACCTCATTATATAAATGAGATTATATTTACAAGAAATAAAACCTATACTTTCTCATTTTTATATGTAAATATACATATTACAACCTCATTATATAAATGAGATTATATTTACAAATAATAAAACCTATACTTTCTCATTTTTATATGTAAATATACATATTACAACCTCATTATATAAATGAGATTATATTTACAAGAAATAAAACCTATACTTTCTCATTTTTATATGTAAATATACATATTACAACCTCATTATATAAATGAGATTATATTTACAAGAAATAAAACCTATACTTTCTCATTTTATATGTAAATATACATATTACAACCTCATTATATAAATGAGATTATATTTAAAGAAAATAACCTATACTTTCTCATTTTTATATGTAAATATACATATTACAACCTCATTATATAAATGAGATTATATTTACAAGAAATAAAACCTATACTTTCTCATTTTTATATGTAAATATACATATTACAACCTCATTATATAAATGAGATTATATTTACAAGAAATAAAACCTATACTTTCTCATTTTTATATGTAAATATACATATTACAACCTCATTATATAAATGAGATTATATTTACAAGAATAAAACCTATACTTTCTCATTTTTATATGTAAATATACATATTACAACCTCATTATATAAATGAGATTATATTTACAAGAAATAAAACCTATACTTTCTCATTTTTATATGTAAATACATATTACAACCTCATTATATAAATGAGATTATATTTACAAGAAATAAAACCTATACTTTCTCATTTTTATATGTAAATATACATATTACAACCTCATTATATAAATGAGATTATATTTACAAAATAAAACCTATACTTTCTCATTTTTATATGTAAATATACATATTACAACCTCATTATATAAATGAGATTATATTTACAAGAAATAAAACCTATACTTTCTCATTTTTATATGTAAATATACATATTACAACCTCATTATATAAATGAGATTATATTTACAAAAATAAAACCTATACTTTCTCATTTTTATATGTAAATATACATATTACAACCTCATTATATAAATGAGATTATATTTACAAAAAATAAACCTATACTTTCTCATTTTTATATGTAAATATACATATTACAACCTCATTATATAAATGAGATTATATTTACAAGAAAAAAAACCTATACTTTCTCATTTTTATATGTAAATATACATATTACAACCTCATTATATAAATGAGATTATATTTACAAGAAAAAACCTATACTTTCTCATTTTTATATGTAAATATACATATTACAACCTCATTATATAAATGAGATTATATTTACAAGAAATAAAACCTATACTTTCTCATTTTTATATGTAAATATACATATTACAACCTCATTATATAAATGAGATTATATTTACAAGAAATAAAACCTATACTTTCTCATTTTTATATGTAAATATACATATTACAACCTCATTATATAAATGAGATTATATTTACAAGAATAAAACCTATACTTTCTCATTTTTATATGTAAATATACATATTACAACCTCATTATATAAATGAGATTATATTTACAAGAAATAAAACCTATACTTTCTCATTTTTATATGTAAATATACATATTACAACCTCATTATATAAATGAGATTATATTTACAAAAATAAAACCTATACTTTCTCATTTTTATATGTAAATATACATATTACAACCTCATTATATAAATGAGATTATATTTACAAGAAATAAAACCTATACTTTCTCATTTTTATATGTAAATATACATATTACAACCTCATTATATAAATGAGATTATATTTACAAGAATAAAACCTATACTTTCTCATTTTTATATGTAAATATACATATTACAACCTCATTATATAAATGAGATTATATTTACAAGAAATAAAACCTATACTTTCTCATTTTTATATGTAAATATACATATTACAACCTCATTATATAAATGAGATTATATTTACAAGAAATAAAACCTATACTTTCTCATTTTTATATGTAAATATACATATTACAACCTCATTATATAAATGAGATTATATTTACAAGAATAAAACCTATACTTTCTCATTTTTATATGTAAATATACATATTACAACCTCATTATATAAATGAGATTATATTTACAAGAAATAAAACCTATACTTTCTCATTTTTATATGTAAATATACATATTACAACCTCATTATATAAATGAGATTATATTTACAAGAAATAAAACCTATACTTTCTCATTTTATATGTAAATATACATATTACAACCTCATTATATAAATGAGATTATATTTACAAAAAATAAAACCTATACTTTCTCATTTTTATATGTAAATATACATATTACAACCTCATTATATAAATGAGATTATATTTACAAGAAATAAAACCTATACTTTCTCATTTTATATGTACGCGACAAAACAACCGCAGGAGGATACGGAGAGTACGCTGGGACAAGAAAGGAAAACCGAGAGGGGGCAGGGGGAGAGGGAAATATACATATTACAACCTCATTATATAAATGAGATTATATTTACAAAAATAAAACCTATACTTTCTCATTTTTATATGTAAATATACATATTACAACCTCATTATATAAATGAGATTATATTTACAAGAAATAAAACCTATACTTTCTCATTTTTATATGTAAATATACATATTACAACCTCATTATATAAATGAGATTATATTTACAAAAAATAAAACCTATACTTTCTCATTTTTATATGTAAATATACATATTACAACCTCATTATATAAATGAGATTATATTTACAAGAATAAAACCTATACTTTCTCATTTTTATATGTAAATATACATATTACAACCTCATTATATAAATGAGATTATATTTACAAAGAATAAAACCTATACTTTCTCATTTTTATATGTAAATATACATATTACAACCTCATTATATAAATGAGATTATATTTACAAGAAATAAAACCTATACTTTCTCATTTTTATATGTAAATATACATATTACAACCTCATTATATAAATGAGATTATATTTACAAGAAATAAAACCTATACTTTCTCATTTTTATATGTAAATATACATATTACAACCTCATTATATAAATGAGATTATATTTACAAGAAATAAAACCTATACTTTCTCATTTTTATATGTAAATATACATATTACAACCTCATTATATAAATGAGATTATATTTACAAGAAATAAAACCTATACTTTCTCATTTTTATATGTAAATATACATATTACAACCTCATTATATAAATGAGATTATATTTACAAGAAATAAAACCTATACTTTCTCATTTTTATATGTAAATATACATATTACAACCTCATTATATAAATGAGATTATATTTACAAGAAATAAAACCTATACTTTCTCATTTTTATATGTAAATATACATATTACAACCTCATTATATAAATGAGATTATATTTACAAGAAATAAAACCTATACTTTCTCATTTTTATATGTAAATATACATATTACAACCTCATTATATAAATGAGATTATATTTACAAGAAATAAAACCTATACTTTCTCATTTTTATATGTAAATATACATATTACAACCTCATTATATAAATGAGATTATATTTACAAGAAATAAAACCTATACTTTCTCATTTTTATATGTAAATATACATATTACAACCTCATTATATAAATGAGATTATATTTACAAAAATAAAACCTATACTTTCTCATTTTTATATGTAAATATACATATTACAACCTCATTATATAAATGAGATTATATTTACAAAAATAAAACCTATACTTTCTCATTTTTATATGTAAATATACATATTACAACCTCATTATATAAATGAGATTATATTTACAAGAAATAAAACCTATACTTTCTCATTTTTATATGTAAATATACATATTACAACCTCATTATATAAATGAGATTATATTTACAAGAATAAAACCTATACTTTCTCATTTTTATATGTAAATATACATATTACAACCTCATTATATAAATGAGATTATATTTACAAGAATAAAACCTATACTTTCTCATTTTTATATGTAAATATACATATTACAACCTCATTATATAAATGAGATTATATTTACAAGAAATAAAACCTATACTTTCTCATTTTTATATGTAAATATACATATTACAACCTCATTATATAAATGAGATTATATTTACAAGAAATAAAACCTATACTTTCTCATTTTTATATGTAAATATACATATTACAACCTCATTATATAAATGAGATTATATTTACAAGAATAAAACCTATACTTTCTCATTTTTATATGTAAATATACATATTACAACCTCATTATATAAATGAGATTATATTTACAAGAAATAAAACCTATACTTTCTCATTTTTATATGTAAATATACATATTACAACCTCATTATATAAATGAGATTATATTTAAAAATAATAAAACCTATACTTTCTCATTTTTATATGTAAATATACATATTACAACCTCATTATATAAATGAGATTATATTTACAAGAATAAAACCTATACTTTCTCATTTTTATATGTAAATATACATATTACAACCTCATTATATAAATGAGATTATATTTACAAGAAATAAAACCTATACTTTCTCATTTTTATATGTAAATATACATATTACAACCTCATTATATAAATGAGATTATATTTACAAGAAATAAAACCTATACTTTCTCATTTTTATATGTAAATATACATATTACAACCTCATTATATAAATGAGATTATATTTACAAATAAAACCTATACTTTCTCATTTTTATATGTAAATATACATATTACAACCTCATTATATAAATGAGATTATATTTACAAGAAATAAAACCTATACTTTCTCATTTTTATATGTAAATATACATATTACAACCTCATTATATAAATGAGATTATATTTACAAGAAATAAAACCTATACTTTCTCATTTTTATATGTAAATATACATATTACAACCTCATTATATAAATGAGATTATATTTACAAGAAATAAAACCTATACTTTCTCATTTTTATATGTAAATATACATATTACAACCTCATTATATAAATGAGATTATATTTACAAGAAATAAAACCTATACTTTCTCATTTTTATATGTAAATATACATATTACAACCTCATTATATAAATGAGATTATATTTACAAGAAATAAAACCTATACTTTCTCATTTTTATATGTAAATATACATATTACAACCTCATTATATAAATGAGATTATATTTACAAGAATAAAACCTATACTTTCTCATTTTTATATGTAAATATACATATTACAACCTCATTATATAAATGAGATTATATTTACAAGAAATAAAACCTATACTTTCTCATTTTTATATGTAAATATACATATTACAACCTCATTATATAAATGAGATTATATTTACAAGAAATAAAACCTATACTTTCTCATTTTTATATGTAAATATACATATTACAACCTCATTATATAAATGAGATTATATTTACAAGAAATAAAACCTATACTTTCTCATTTTTATATGTAAATATACATATTACAACCTCATTATATAAATGAGATTATATTTACAAGAAATAAAACCTATACTTTCTCATTTTTATATGTAAATATACATATTACAACCTCATTATATAAATGAGATTATATTTACAAGAAATAAAACCTATACTTTCTCATTTTTATATGTAAATATACATATTACAACCTCATTATATAAATGAGATTATATTTACAAGAATAAAACCTATACTTTCTCATTTTTATATGTAAATATACATATTACAACCTCATTATATAAATGAGATTATATTTACAAGAAATAAAACCTATACTTTCTCATTTTTATATGTAAATATACATATTACAACCTCATTATATAAATGAGATTATATTTACAAGAAATAAAACCTATACTTTCTCATTTTTATATGTAAATATACATATTACAACCTCATTATATAAATGAGATTATATTTACAAAAATAAAACCTATACTTTCTCATTTTTATATGTAAATATACATATTACAACCTCATTATATAAATGAGATTATATTTACAAGAAATAAAACCTATACTTTCTCATTTTTATATGTAAATATACATATTACAACCTCATTATATAAATGAGATTATATTTACAAGAAATAAAACCTATACTTTCTCATTTTTATATGTAAATATACATATTACAACCTCATTATATAAATGAGATTATATTTACAAAAATAAAACCTATACTTTCTCATTTTTATATGTAAATATACATATTACAACCTCATTATATAAATGAGATTATATTTACAAGAAATAAAACCTATACTTTCTCATTTTTATATGTAAATATACATATTACAACCTCATTATATAAATGAGATTATATTTACAAGAAATAAAACCTATACTTTCTCATTTTTATATGTAAATATACATATTACAACCTCATTATATAAATGAGATTATATTTACAAAAATAAAACCTATACTTTCTCATTTTTATATGTAAATATACATATTACAACCTCATTATATAAATGAGATTATATTTACAATAATAAAACCTATACTTTCTCATTTTTATATGTAAATATACATATTACAACCTCATTATATAAATGAGATTATATTTACAAGAAATAAAACCTATACTTTCTCATTTTTATATGTAAATATACATATTACAACCTCATTATATAAATGAGATTATATTTACAAGAAATAAAACCTATACTTTCTCATTTTTATATGTAAATATACATATTACAACCTCATTATATAAATGAGATTATATTTACAAGAAATAAAACCTATACTTTCTCATTTTTATATGTAAATATACATATTACAACCTCATTATATAAATGAGATTATATTTACAAAAATAAAACCTATACTTTCTCATTTTTATATGTAAATATACATATTACAACCTCATTATATAAATGAGATTATATTTACAAGAATAAAACCTATACTTTCTCATTTTTATATGTAAATATACATATTACAACCTCATTATATAAATGAGATTATATTTACAAGAAATAAAACCTATACTTTCTCATTTTTATATGTAAATATACATATTACAACCTCATTATATAAATGAGATTATATTTACAAGAAATAAAACCTATACTTTCTCATTTTTATATGTAAATATACATATTACAACCTCATTATATAAATGAGATTATATTTACAAGAAATAAAACCTATACTTTCTCATTTTTATATGTAAATATACATATTACAACCTCATTATATAAATGAGATTATATTTACAAGAATAAAACCTATACTTTCTCATTTTTATATGTAAATATACATATTACAACCTCATTATATAAATGAGATTATATTTACAAGAAATAAAACCTATACTTTCTCATTTTTATATGTAAATATACATATTACAACCTCATTATATAAATGAGATTATATTTACAAGAAATAAAACCTATACTTTCTCATTTTTATATGTAAATATACATATTACAACCTCATTATATAAATGAGATTATATTTACAAAAATAAAACCTATACTTTCTCATTTTTATATGTAAATATACATATTACAACCTCATTATATAAATGAGATTATATTTACAAAAATAAAACCTATACTTTCTCATTTTTATATGTAAATATACATATTACAACCTCATTATATAAATGAGATTATATTTACAAGAAATAAAACCTATACTTTCTCATTTTTATATGTAAATATACATATTACAACCTCATTATATAAATGAGATTATATTTACAAGAAATAAAACCTATACTTTCTCATTTTTATATGTAAATATACATATTACAACCTCATTATATAAATGAGATTATATTTAAAAATAAAACCTATACTTTCTCATTTTTATATGTAAATATACATATTACAACCTCATTATATAAATGAGATTATATTTACAAAAATAAAACCTATACTTTCTCATTTTTATATGTAAATATACATATTACAACCTCATTATATAAATGAGATTATATTTACAAGAAATAAAACCTATACTTTCTCATTTTTATATGTAAATATACATATTACAACCTCATTATATAAATGAGATTATATTTACAAGAAATAAAACCTATACTTTCTCATTTTTATATGTAAATATACATATTACAACCTCATTATATAAATGAGATTATATTTACAAGAAATAAAACCTATACTTTCTCATTTTTATATGTAAATATACATATTACAACCTCATTATATAAATGAGATTATATTTACAAGAATAAAACCTATACTTTCTCATTTTTATATGTAAATATACATATTACAACCTCATTATATAAATGAGATTATATTTACAAGAAATAAAACCTATACTTTCTCATTTTTATATGTAAATATACATATTACAACCTCATTATATAAATGAGATTATATTTACAAAAAATAAAACCTATACTTTCTCATTTTTATATGTAAATATACATATTACAACCTCATTATATAAATGAGATTATATTTACAAGAAATAAAACCTATACTTTCTCATTTTTATATGTAAATATACATATTACAACCTCATTATATAAATGAGATTATATTTACAAGAAATAAAACCTATACTTTCTCATTTTTATATGTAAATATACATATTACAACCTCATTATATAAATGAGATTATATTTACAAGAAATAAAACCTATACTTTCTCATTTTTATATGTAAATATACATATTACAACCTCATTATATAAATGAGATTATATTTACAAGAAATAAAACCTATACTTTCTCATTTTTATATGTAAATATACATATTACAACCTCATTATATAAATGAGATTATATTTACAAGAAATAAAACCTATACTTTCTCATTTTTATATGTAAATATACATATTACAACCTCATTATATAAATGAGATTATATTTACAAGAAATAAAACCTATACTTTCTCATTTTTATATGTAAATATACATATTACAACCTCATTATATAAATGAGATTATATTTACAAGAAATAAAACCTATACTTTCTCATTTTTATATGTAAATATACATATTACAACCTCATTATATAAATGAGATTATATTTACAAGAATAAAACCTATACTTTCTCATTTTTATATGTAAATATACATATTACAACCTCATTATATAAATGAGATTATATTTACAAAAATAAAACCTATACTTTCTCATTTTTATATGTAAATATACATATTACAACCTCATTATATAAATGAGATTATATTTACAAGAAATAAAACCTATACTTTCTCATTTTTATATGTAAATATACATATTACAACCTCATTATATAAATGAGATTATATTTACAAGAAATAAAACCTATACTTTCTCATTTTTATATGTAAATATACATATTACAACCTCATTATATAAATGAGATTATATTTACAAGAATAAAACCTATACTTTCTCATTTTTATATGTAAATATACATATTACAACCTCATTATATAAATGAGATTATATTTACAAGAAATAAAACCTATACTTTCTCATTTTTATATGTAAATATACATATTACAACCTCATTATATAAATGAGATTATATTTACAAGAAATAAAACCTATACTTTCTCATTTTTATATGTAAATATACATATTACAACCTCATTATATAAATGAGATTATATTTACAAAAATAAAACCTATACTTTCTCATTTTTATATGTAAATATACATATTACAACCTCATTATATAAATGAGATTATATTTACAAGAAATAAAACCTATACTTTCTCATTTTTATATGTAAATATACATATTACAACCTCATTATATAAATGAGATTATATTTACAAGAAATAAAACCTATACTTTCTCATTTTTATATGTAAATATACATATTACAACCTCATTATATAAATGAGATTATATTTACAAGAAATAAAACCTATACTTTCTCATTTTTATATGTAAATATACATATTACAACCTCATTATATAAATGAGATTATATTTACAAGAAATAAAACCTATACTTTCTCATTTTTATATGTAAATATACATATTACAACCTCATTATATAAATGAGATTATATTTACAAGAATAAAACCTATACTTTCTCATTTTTATATGTAAATATACATATTACAACCTCATTATATAAATGAGATTATATTTACAAGAAATAAAACCTATACTTTCTCATTTTTATATGTAAATATACATATTACAACCTCATTATATAAATGAGATTATATTTACAAAAATAAAACCTATACTTTCTCATTTTTATATGTAAATATACATATTACAACCTCATTATATAAATGAGATTATATTTACAAGAAATAAAACCTATACTTTCTCATTTTTATATGTAAATATACATATTACAACCTCATTATATAAATGAGATTATATTTACAAGAAATAAAACCTATACTTTCTCATTTTTATATGTAAATATACATATTACAACCTCATTATATAAATGAGATTATATTTACAAGAAATAAAACCTATACTTTCTCATTTTTATATGTAAATATACATATTACAACCTCATTATATAAATGAGATTATATTTACAAGAAATAAAACCTATACTTTCTCATTTTTATATGTAAATATACATATTACAACCTCATTATATAAATGAGATTATATTTACAAGAAATAAAACCTATACTTTCTCATTTTTATATGTAAATATACATATTACAACCTCATTATATAAATGAGATTATATTTACAAGAAATAAAACCTATACTTTCTCATTTTTATATGTAAATATACATATTACAACCTCATTATATAAATGAGATTATATTTACAAGAAATAAAACCTATACTTTCTCATTTTTATATGTAAATATACATATTACAACCTCATTATATAAATGAGATTATATTTACAAGAAATAAAACCTATACTTTCTCATTTTTATATGTAAATATACATATTACAACCTCATTATATAAATGAGATTATATTTACAAGAAATAAAACCTATACTTTCTCATTTTTATATGTAAATATACATATTACAACCTCATTATATAAATGAGATTATATTTACAAGAAATAAAACCTATACTTTCTCATTTTTATATGTAAATATACATATTACAACCTCATTATATAAATGAGATTATATTTACAAGAATAAAACCTATACTTTCTCATTTTTATATGTAAATATACATATTACAACCTCATTATATAAATGAGATTATATTTACAAAAATAAAACCTATACTTTCTCATTTTTATATGTAAATATACATATTACAACCTCATTATATAAATGAGATTATATTTACAAGAATAAAACCTATACTTTCTCATTTTTATATGTAAATATACATATTACAACCTCATTATATAAATGAGATTATATTTACAAGAATAAAACCTATACTTTCTCATTTTTATATGTAAATATACATATTACAACCTCATTATATAAATGAGATTATATTTACAAGAAATAAAACCTATACTTTCTCATTTTTATATGTAAATATACATATTACAACCTCATTATATAAATGAGATTATATTTACAAAAATAAAACCTATACTTTCTCATTTTTATATGTAAATATACATATTACAACCTCATTATATAAATGAGATTATATTTACAAATATAAACCTATACTTTCTCATTTTTATATGTAAATATACATATTACAACCTCATTATATAAATGAGATTATATTTACAAGAATAAAACCTATACTTTCTCATTTTTATATGTAAATATACATATTACAACCTCATTATATAAATGAGATTATATTTACAAGAAATAAAACCTATACTTTCTCATTTTTATATGTAAATATACATATTACAACCTCATTATATAAATGAGATTATATTTACAAGAAATAAAACCTATACTTTCTCATTTTTATATGTAAATATACATATTACAACCTCATTATATAAATGAGATTATATTTACAAGAATAAAACCTATACTTTCTCATTTTTATATGTAAATATACATATTACAACCTCATTATATAAATGAGATTATATTTACAAGAAATAAAACCTATACTTTCTCATTTTTATATGTAAATATACATATTACAACCTCATTATATAAATGAGATTATATTTACAAGAAATAAAACCTATACTTTCTCATTTTTATATGTAAATATACATATTACAACCTCATTATATAAATGAGATTATATTTACAAGAATAAAACCTATACTTTCTCATTTTTATATGTAAATATACATATTACAACCTCATTATATAAATGAGATTATATTTACAAGAAATAAAACCTATACTTTCTCATTTTTATATGTAAATATACATATTACAACCTCATTATATAAATGAGATTATATTTACAAGAAATAAAACCTATACTTTCTCATTTTTATATGTAAATATACATATTACAACCTCATTATATAAATGAGATTATATTTACAAAGAATAAAACCTATACTTTCTCATTTTTATATGTAAATATACATATTACAACCTCATTATATAAATGAGATTATATTTACAAGAAATAAAACCTATACTTTCTCATTTTTATATGTAAATATACATATTACAACCTCATTATATAAATGAGATTATATTTACAAAAATAAAACCTATACTTTCTCATTTTTATATGTAAATATACATATTACAACCTCATTATATAAATGAGATTATATTTACAAGAAATAAAACCTATACTTTCTCATTTTTATATGTAAATATACATATTACAACCTCATTATATAAATGAGATTATATTTACAAGAAATAAAACCTATACTTTCTCATTTTTATATGTAAATATACATATTACAACCTCATTATATAAATGAGATTATATTTACAAGAAATAAAACCTATACTTTCTCATTTTTATATGTAAATATACATATTACAACCTCATTATATAAATGAGATTATATTTACAAGAAATAAAACCTATACTTTCTCATTTTTATATGTAAATATACATATTACAACCTCATTATATAAATGAGATTATATTTACAAGAAATAAAACCTATACTTTCTCATTTTTATATGTAAATATACATATTACAACCTCATTATATAAATGAGATTATATTTACAAGAAATAAAACCTATACTTTCTCATTTTTATATGTAAATATACATATTACACAACCTCATTATATAAATGAGATTATATTTACAAGAAATAAAACCTATACTTTCTCATTTTTATATGTAAATATACATATTACAACCTCATTATATAAATGAGATTATATTTACAAGAAATAAAACCTATACTTTCTCATTTTTATATGTAAATATACATATTACAACCTCATTATATAAATGAGATTATATTTACAAGAAATAAAACCTATACTTTCTCATTTTTATATGTAAATATACATATTACAACCTCATTATATAAATGAGATTATATTTACAAGAAATAAAACCTATACTTTCTCATTTTTATATGTAAATATACATATTACAACCTCATTATATAAATGAGATTATATTTACAAGAAATAAAACCTATACTTTCTCATTTTTATATGTAAATATACATATTACAACCTCATTATATAAATGAGATTATATTTACAAGAATAAAACCTATACTTTCTCATTTTTATATGTAAATATACATATTACAACCTCATTATATAAATGAGATTATATTTACAAGAAATAAAACCTATACTTTCTCATTTTTATATGTAAATATACATATTACAACCTCATTATATAAATGAGATTATATTTACAAGAAATAAAACCTATACTTTCTCATTTTTATATGTAAATATACATATTACAACCTCATTATATAAATGAGATTATATTTACAAGAAATAAAACCTATACTTTCTCATTTTTATATGTAAATATACATATTACAACCTCATTATATAAATGAGATTATATTTACAAAAATAAAACCTATACTTTCTCATTTTTATATGTAAATATACATATTACAACCAACCTCATTATATAAATGAGATTATATTTACAAGAAATAAAACCTATACTTTCTCATTTTTATATGTAAATATACATATTACAACCTCATTATATAAATGAGATTATATTTACAAGAAATAAAACCTATACTTTCTCATTTTTATATGTAAATATACATATTACAACCTCATTATATAAATGAGATTATATTTACAAGAAATAAAACCTATACTTTCTCATTTTTATATGTAAATATACATATTACAACCTCATTATATAAATGAGATTATATTTACAAGAAATAAAACCTATACTTTCTCATTTTTATATGTAAATATACATATTACAACCTCATTATATATATGAGATTATATTTACAAGAAATAAAACCTATACTTTCTCATTTTTATATGTAAATATACATATTACAACCTCATTATATAAATGAGATTATATTTACAAATAATAAAACCTATACTTTCTCATTTTTATATGTAAATATACATATTACAACCTCATTATATAAATGAGATTATATTTACAAGAAATAAAACCTATACTTTCTCATTTTTATATGTAAATATACATATTACAACCTCATTATATAAATGAGATTATATTTACAAGAATAAAACCTATACTTTCTCATTTTTATATGTAAATATACATATTACAACCTCATTATATAAATGAGATTATATTTACAAGAATAAAACCTATACTTTCTCATTTTTATATGTAAATATACATATTACAACCTCATTATATAAATGAGATTATATTTACAAGAAATAATAACCTATACTTTCTCATTTTTATATGTAAATATACATATTACAACCTCATTATATAAATGAGATTATATTTACAAAATAAAACCTATACTTTCTCATTTTTATATGTAAATATACATATTACAACCTCATTATATAAATGAGATTATATTTACAAATAATAAAACCTATACTTTCTCATTTTTATATGTAAATATACATATTACAACCTCATTATATAAATGAGATTATATTTACAAGAAATAAAACCTATACTTTCTCATTTTTATATGTAAATATACATATTACAACCTCATTATATAAATGAGATTATATTTACAAGAAATAAAACCTATACTTTCTCATTTTTATATGTAAATATACATATTACAACCTCATTATATAAATGAGATTATATTTACAAGAATAAAACCTATACTTTCTCATTTTTATATGTAAATATACATATTACAACCTCATTATATAAATGAGATTATATTTACAAGAAATAAAACCTATACTTTCTCATTTTTATATGTAAATATACATATTACAACCTCATTATATAAATGAGATTATATTTACAAGAATAAAACCTATACTTTCTCATTTTATATGTAAATATACATATTACAACCTCATTATATAAATGAGATTATATTTACAAGAAATAAAACCTATACTTTCTCATTTTTATATGTAAATATACATATTACAACCTCATTATATAAATGAGATTATATTTACAAGAAATAAAACCTATACTTTCTCATTTTTATATGTAAATATACATATTACAACCTCATTATATAAATGAGATTATATTTACAAAAATAAAACCTATACTTTCTCATTTTTATATGTAAATATACATATTACAACCTCATTATGAGATTATATTTACAAAAATAAAACCTATACTTTCTCATTTTTATATGTAAATATACATATTACAACCTCATTATATAAATGAGATTATATTTACAAGAATAAAACCTATACTTTCTCATTTTTATATGTAAATATACATATTACAACCTCATTATATAAATGAGATTATATTTACAAGAAATAAAACCTATACTTTCTCATTTTTATATGTAAATATACATATTACAACCTCATTATATAAATGAGATTATATTTACAAGAAATAAAACCTATACTTTCTCATTTTTATATGTAAATATACATATTACAACCTCATTATATAAATGAGATTATATTTACAAGAAATAAACCATATACTTTCTCATTTTTATATGTAAATATACATATTACAACCTCATTATATAAATGAGATTATATTTACAAGAAATAAAACCTATACTTTCTCATTTTTATATGTAAATATACATATTACAACCTCATTATATAAATGAGATTATATTTACAAGAAATAAAACCTATACTTTCTCATTTTTATATGTAAATATACATATTACAACCTCATTATATAAATGAGATTATATTTACAAGAAATAAAACCTATACTTTCTCATTTTTATATGTAAATATACATATTACAACCTCATTATATAAATGAGATTATATTTACAAAAAATAAAACCTATACTTTCTCATTTTTATATGTAAATATACATATTACAACCTCATTATATAAATGAGATTATATTTACAAGAAATAAAACCTATACTTTCTCATTTTTATATGTAAATACATATTACAACCTCATTATATAAATGAGATTATATTTTAAAAATAAAACCTATACTTTCTCATTTTTATATGTAAATACATATATTACAACCTCATTATATAAATGAGATTATATTTACAAGAAATAAAACCTATACTTTCTCATTTTTATATGTAAATATACATATTACAACCTCATTATATAAATGAGATTATATTTACAAGAAATAAAACCTATACTTTCTCATTTTTATATGTAAATATACATATTACAACCTCATTATATAAATGAGATTATATTTACAAGAAATAAAACCTATACTTTCTCATTTTTATATGTAAATATACATATTACAACCTCATTATATAAATGAGATTATATTTACAAGAAATAAAACCTATACTTTCTCATTTTTATATGTAAATATACATATTACAACCTCATTATATAAATGAGATTATATTTACAAGAAATAAAACCTATACTTTCTCATTTTATATGTAAATATACATATTACAACCTCATTATATAAATGAGATTATATTTACAAGAAATAAAACTTATACTTTCTCATTTTTATATGTAAATATACATATTACAACCTCATTATATAAATGAGATTATATTTACAAAAATAAACCTATACTTTCTCATTTTTATATGTAAATATACATATTACAACCTCATTATATAAATGAGATTATATTTACAAAAATAAAACCTATACTTTCTCATTTTTATATGTAAATATACATATTACAACCTCATTATATAAATGAGATTATATTTACAAGAAATAAAACCTATACTTTCTCATTTTTATATGTAAATATACATATTACAACCTCATTATATAATGAGATTATATTTACAAGAAATAAAACCTATACTTTCTCATTTTTATATGTAAATATACATATTACAACCTCATTATATAAATGAGATTATATTTACAAGAAATAAAACCTATACTTTCTCATTTTTATATGTAAATTTACATATTACAACCTCATTATATAAATTAGATTATATTTACAAGAAATAAAACCTATACTTTCTCATTTTTATATGTAAATATACATATTACAACCTCATTATATAAATGAGATTATATTTACAAATAATAAAACCTATACTTTCTCATTTTTATATGTAAATATACATATTACAACCTCATTATATAAATGAGATTATATTTACAAAAAATAAAACCTATACTTTCTCATTTTTATATGTAAATATACATATTACAACCTCATTATATAAATGAGATTATATTTACAAATAATAAAACCTATACTTTCTCATTTTTATATGTAAATATACATATTACAACCTCATTATATAAATGAGATTATATTTACAAGAAATAAAACCTATACTTTCTCATTTTTATATGTAAATATACATATTACAACCTCATTATATAAATGAGATTATATTTACAAGAAATAAAACCTATACTTTCTCATTTTTATATGTAAATATACATATTACAACCTCATTATATAAATGAGATTATATTTACAAGAAATAAAACCTATACTTTCTCATTTTTATATGTAAATATACATATTACAACCTCATTATATAAATGAGATTATATTTACAAGAAATAAAACCTATACTTTCTCATTTTTATATGTAAATATACATATTACAACCTCATTATATAAATGAGATTATATTTACAAGAAATAAAACCTATACTTTCTCTTTTTTATATGTAAATATACATATTACAACCTCATTATATAAATGAGATTATATTTACAAGAAATAAAACCTATACTTTCTCATTTTTATATGTAAATATACATATTACAACCTCATTATATAAATGAGATTATATTTACAAGAAATAAAACCTATACTTTCTCATTTTTATATGTAAATATACATATTACAACCTCATTATATAAATGAGATTATATTTACAAGAAATAAACCTATACTTTCTCATTTTTATATGTAATATACATATTACAACCTCATTATATAAATGAGATTATATTTACAAGAAATAAACCTATACTTTCTCATTTTTATATGTAAATATACATATTACAACCTCATTATATAAATGAGATTATATTTACAAAAATAAAACCTATACTTTCTCATTTTTATATGTAAATATACATATTACAACCTCATTATATAAATGAGATTATATTTACAAGATAAAAACTATACTTTCTCATTTTTATATGTAAATATACATATTACAACCTCATTATATAAATGAGATTATATTTACAAAAATAAAACCTATACTTTCTCATTTTTTATGTAAATATACATATTACAACCTCATTATATAAATGAGATTATATTTACAAGAAATAAACCTATACTTTCTCATTTTTATATGTAAATATACATATTACAACCTCATTATATAAATGAGATTATATTTACAAGAATAAAACCTATACTTTCTCATTTTTATATGTAAATATACATATTACAACCTCATTATATAAATGAGATTATATTTACAAGAAATAAAACCTATACTTTCTCATTTTATATGTAAATATACATATTACAACCTCATTATATAAATGAGATTATATTTACAAGAAATAAAACCTATACTTTCTCATTTTTATATGTATATACATATTACAACCTCATTATATAAATGAGATTATATTTACAAGAAATAAAACCTATACTTTCTCATTTTATATGTAAATATACATATTACAACCTCATTATATAAATGAGATTATATTTACAAAAATAAAACCTATACTTTCTCATTTTTATATGTAAATATACATATTACAACCTCATTATATAAATGAGATTATATTTACAAGAAATAAAACCTATACTTTCTCATTTTTATATGTAAATATACATATTACAACCTCATATATAAATGAGATTATATTTACAAGAAATAAAACCTATACTTTCTCATTTTTATATGTAAATATACATATTACAACCTCATTATATAAATGAGATTATATTTACAAGAAATAAAACCTATACTTTCTCATTTTTATATGTAAATATACATATTACAACCTCATTATATAAATGAGATTATATTTACAAAAATAAAACCTATACTTTCTCATTTTTATATGTAAATATACATATTACAACCTCATTATATAAATGAGATTATATTTACAAGAATAAAACCTATACTTTCTCATTTTTATATGTAAATATACATATTACAACCTCATTATATAAATGAGATTATATTTACAAGAATAAAACCTATACTTTCTCATTTTTATATGTAAATATACATATTACAACCTCATTATATAAATGAGATTATATTTACAAATAAAAAACCTATACTTTCTCATTTTTATATGTAAATATACATATTACAACCTCATTATATAAATGAGATTATATTTACAAGAAATAAAACCTATACTTTCTCATTTTTATATGTAAATATACATATTACAACCTCATTATATAAATGATTATATTTACAAATAATAAAACCTATACTTTCTCATTTTTATATGTAATATACATATTACAACCTCATTATATAAATGAGATTATATTTACAAGAAATAAAACCTATACTTTCTCATTTTTATATGTAATATACATATTACAACCTCATTATATAAATGAGATTATATTTACAAGAATAAAAAACTATACTTTCTCATTTTTATATGTAAATATACATATTACAACCTCATTATATAAATGAGATTATATTTACAAGAAATAAAACCTATACTTTCTCATTTTTATATGTAAATATACATATTACAACCTCATTATATAAATGAGATTATATTTACAAGAATAAACCTATACTTTCTCATTTTTATATGTAAATATACATATTACAACCTCATTATATAAATGAGATTATATTTACAAATAATAAAACCTATACTTTCTCATTTTTATATGTAAAATACATATTACAACCTCATTATATAAATGAGATTATATTTACAAGAATAAAACCTATACTTTCTCATTTTTATATGTAAATATACATATTACAACCTCATTATATAATGAGATTATATTTACAAGAAAAAAACCTATACTTTCTCATTTTTATATGTAAATATACATATTACAACCTCATTATATAAATGAGATTATATTTACAAGAAATAAAACCTATACTTTCTCATTTTTATATGTAAATATACATATTACAACCTCATTATATAAATGAGATTATATTTACAAGAAATAAAACCTATACTTTCTCATTTTTATATGTAAATATACATATTACAACCTCATTATATAAATGAGATTATATTTACAAGAAATAAAACCTATACTTTCTCATTTTTATATGTAAATATACATATTACAACCTCATTATATAAATGAAGAGCTGAAAGGAGAAGGGGAGAACAAAAAAGTGGATTATATTTACAAAAAATAAAACCTATACTTTCTCATTTTTATATAAATATACATATTACAACCTCATTATATAAATGAGATTATATTTACAAGAATAAAACCTATACTTTCTCATTTTTATATGTAAATATACATATTACAACCTCATTATATAAATGAGATTATATTTACAAGAAATAAAACCTATACTTTCTCATTTTTATATGTAAATATACATATTACAACCTCATTATATAAATGAGATTATATTTACAAAATAAAACCTATACTTTCTCATTTTTATATGTAAATATACATATTATGTAAATATACATATTACAACCTCATTATATAAATGAGATTATATTTACAAGAAATAAAACCTATACTTTCTCATTTTTATATGTAAATATACATATTACAACCTCATTATATAAATGAGATTATATTTACAAGAAATAAACCTATACTTTCTCATTTTTATATGTAAATATACATATTACAACCTCATTATATAAATGAGATTATATTTACAAGAAATAAAACCTATACTTTCTCATTTTTATATGTAAATATACATATTACAACCTCATTATATAAATGAGATATATTTACAAGAATAAAACCTATACTTTCTCATTTTTATATGTAAATATACATATTACAACCTCATTATATAAATGAGATTATATTTACAAGAAATAAAACCTATACTTTCTCATTTTTATATGTAAATATACATATTACAACCTCATTATATAAATGAGATTATATTTACAAATAATAAAACCTATACTTTCTCATTTTTATATGTAAATATACATATTACAACCTCATTATATAAATGAGATTATATTTACAAGAATAAAACCTATACTTTCTCATTTTTATATGTAAATATACATATTACAACCTCATTATATAAATGAGATTATATTTACAAGAAATAAAACCTATACTTTCTCATTTTTATATGTAAATATACATATTACAACCTCATTATATAAATGAGATTATATTTACAAGAATAAAACCTATACTTTCTCATTTTTATATGTAAATATACATATTACAACCTCATTATATAAATGAGATTATATTTACAAGAATAAAACCTATACTTTCTCATTTTTATATGTAAATATACATATTACAACCTCATTATATAAATGAGATTATATTTACAAGAATAAAACCTAACCTATACTTTCTCATTTTTATATGAAAATATACATATTACAACCTCATTATATAAATGAGATTATATTTACAAGAAATAAAACCTATACTTTCTCATTTTTATATGTAAATATACATATTACAACCTCATTATATAAATGAGATTATATTTACAAAAATAAAACCTATACTTTCTCATTTTTATATGTAAATATACATATTACAACCCTCATTATATAAATGAGATTATATTTACAAGAAATAAAACCTATACTTTCTCTCATTTTTATATGTAAATATACATATTACAACCTCATTATATAAATGAGATTATATTTACAAAAATAAAACCTATACTTTCTCATTTTTATATGTAAATATACATATTACAACCTCATTATATAAATGAGATTATATTTACAAGAAATAAAACCTATACTTTCTCATTTTTATATGTAAATATACATATTACAACCTCATTATATAAATGAGATTATATTTACAAGAATAAAACCTATACTTTCTCATTTTTATATGTAAATATACATATTACAACCTCATTATATAAATGAGATTATATTTACAAGAAATAAAACCTATACTTTCTCATTTTTATATGTAAATATACATATTACAACCTCATTATATAATGAGATTATATTTACAAGAAATAAAACCTATACTTTCTCATTTTTATATGTAAATATACATTACAACCTCATTATATAAATGAGATTATATTTACAAGAAATAAACCTATACTTTCTCATTTTTATATGTAAATATACATATTACAACCTCATTATATAAATGAGATTATATTTACAAGAAATAAAACCTATACTTTCTCATTTTTATATGTAAATATACATATTACAACCTCATTATATAAATGAGATTATATTTACAAGAAATAAAACCTATACTTTCTCATTTTTATATGTAAATATACATATTACAACCTCATTATATAAATGAGATTATATTTACAAGAAATAAAACCTATACTTTCTCATTTTTATATGTAAATATACATATTACAACCTCATTATATAAATGAGATTATATTTACAAATAATAAACCTATACTTTCTCATTTTTATATGTAAATATACATATTACAACCTCATTATATAAATGAGATTATATTTACAAGAAATAAAACCTATACTTTCTCATTTTTATATGTAAATATACATATTACAACCTCTTATATAAATGAGATTATATTTACAAGAAAAAACCTATACTTTCTCATTTTTATATGTAAATATACATATTACAACCTCATTATATAAATGAGATTATATTTACAAAAATAAAACCTATACTTTCTCATTTTTATATGTAAATATACATATTACAACCTCATTATATAAATGAGATTATATTTACAAGAAATAAAACCTATACTTTCTCATTTTTATATGTAAATATACATATTACAACCTCATTATATAAATGAGATTATATTTACAAATAATAAAACCTATACTTTCTCATTTTTATATGTAAATATACATATTACAACCTCATTATATAAATGAGATTATATTTACAAGAATAAAACCTATACTTTCTCATTTTTATATGTAATATACATATTACAACCTCATTATATAAATGAGATATATTTACAAGAATAAAACCTATACTTTCTCATTTTTATATGTAAATATACATATTACAACCTCATTATATAAATGAGATTATATTTACAAGAAATAAAACCTATACTTTCTCATTTTTATATGTAAATATACATATTACAACCTCATTATATAATGAGATTATATTTACAGAAAATAACCTATACTTTCTCATTTTTATATGTAAATATACATATTACAACCTCATTATATAAATGAGATTATATTTACAAAAATAAAACCTATACTTTCTCATTTTTATATGTAAATATACATATTACAACCTCATTATATAAATGAGATTATATTTACAAGAAATAAAACCTATACTTTCTCATTTTTATATGTAAATATACATATTACAACCTCATTATATAAATGAGATTATATTTACAAAAAATAAAACTATACTTTCTCATTTTTATATGTAATATACATATACAACCTCATTATATAAATGAGATTATATTTACAAGAATAAAACCTATACTTTCTCATTTTTATATGTAAATATACATATTACAACCTCATTATATAAATGAGATTATATTTACAAGAAATAAAACCTATACTTTCTCATTTTTATATGTAAATATACATATTACAACCTCATTATATAAATGAGATTATATTTACAAGAATAAAACCTATACTTTCTCATTTTTATATGTAAATATACATATTACAACCTCATTATATAAATGAGATTATATTTACAAATAATAAAACCTATACTTTCTCATTTTTATATGTAAATATACATATTACAACCTCATTATATAAATGAGATTATATTTACAAAAATAAAACCTATACTTTCTCATTTTTATGTAAATATACATATTACAACCTCATTATATAAATGAGATTATATTTACAAGAAATAAAACCTATACTTTCTCATTTTTATATGTAAATATACATATTACAACCTCATTATATAAATAGATTATATTTACAAAAAGAAATAAAACCTATACTTTCTCATTTTTATATGTAAATATACATATTACAACCTCATTATATAAATGAGATTATATTTACAAGAAATAAAACCTATACTTTCTCATTTTTATATGTAAATATACATATTACAACCTCATTATATAAATGATTATATTTACAAAATAAAACCTATACTTTCTCATTTTTATATGTAAATATACATATTACAACCTCATTATATAAATGAGATTATATTTACAAGAAATAAACCTATACTTTCTCATTTTTATATGTAAATATACATATTACAACCTCATTATATAAATGAGATTATATTTACAAGAAATAAAACCTATACTTTCTCATTTTTATATGTAAATATACATATTACAACCTCATTATATTAATGAGATTATATTTACAAGAAATAAAACCTATACTTTCTCATTTTTATATGTAAATATACATATTACAACCTCATTATATAAATGAGATTATATTTACAAGAAATAAAACCTATACTTTCTCATTTTTATATGTAAATATACATATTACAACCTCATTATATAAATGAGATTATATTTACAAAAAATAAAACCTATACTTTCTCATTTTTATATGTAAATATACATATTACAACCTCATTATATAAATGAGATTATATTTACAAGAAATAAAACCTATACTTTCTCATTTTTATATGTAAATATACATATTACAACCTCATTATATAAATGAGATTATATTTACAAATAATAAAACCTATACTTTCTCATTTTTATATGTATAAATATACATATTACAACCTCATTATATAAATGAGATTATATTTACTAGAAATAAAACCTATACTTTCTCATTTTTATATGTAAATATACATATTACAACCTCATTATATAAATGAGATTATATTTACAAGAAATAAAACCTATACTTTCTCATTTTTATATGTAAATATACATATTACAACCTCATTATATAAATGAGATTATATTTACAAAAAATAAAACCTATACTTTCTCATTTTTATATGTAAATATACATATTACAACCTCATTATATAAATGAGATTATATTTACAAGAAATAAAACCTATACTTTCTCATTTTTATATGTAAATATACATATTACAACCTCATTATATAAATGAGATTATATTTACAAGAAATAAAACCTATACTTTCTCATTTTTATATGTAAATATACATATTACAACCTCATTATATAAATGAGATTATATTACAAAAATAAACCTATACTTTCTCATTTTTATATGTAATATACATATTACAACCTCATTATATAAATGAGATTATATTTACAAGAAAAAAACCTATACTTTCTCATTTTTATATGTAAATATACATATTACAACCTCATTATATAAATGAGATTATATTTACAAGAAATAAAACCTATACTTTCTCATTTTTATATGTAAATATACATATTACAACCTCATTATATAAATGAGATTATATTTACAAAAAATAAAACCTATACTTTCTCATTTTTATATGTAAATATACATATTACAACCTCATTATATAAATGAGATTATATTTACAAGAATTAAAACCTATACTTCTCATTTTTATATGTAAATATACATATTACAACCTCATTATATAAATGAGATTATATTTACAAGAAATAAAACCTATATTTTCTCATTTTTATATGTAAATATACATATTACAACCTCATTATATAAATGAGATTATATTTACAAAAAATAAAACCTATACTTTCTCATTTTTATATGTAAATATACATATTACAACCTCATTATATAAATGAGATTATATTTACAAGAAATAAAACCTATACTTTCTCATTTTTATATGTAAATATACATATTACAACCTCATTATATAAATGAGATTATATTTACAAGAATAAACCTATACTTTCTCATTTTTATATAAATATACATATTACAACCTCATTATATAAATGAGATTATATTTACAAGAAATAAAACCTATACTTTCTCATTTTTATATGTAAATACATATTACAACCTCATTATATAAATGAGATTATATTTACAAAAAGAATAAAACCTATACTTTTCTCATTTTTATATGTAAATATACATATTACAACCTCATTATATAAATGAGATTATATTTACAAGAAATAAAACCTATACTTTCTCATTTTTATATGTAAATATACATATTACAACCTCATTATATAAATGAGATTATATTTACAAAAATAAACCTATACTTTCTCATTTTTATATGTAAATATACATATTACAACCTCATTATATAATGAGATTATATTTACAAGAATAAAACCTATACTTTCTCATTTTTATATGTAAATATACATATTACAACCTCATTATATAAATGAGATTATATTTACAAAAAATAAAACCTATACTTTCTCATTTTTATATGTAAATATACATATTACAACCTCATTATATAAATGAGATTATATTTACAAGAATAAAACCTATACTTTCTCATTTTTATATGTAAATATACATATTACAACCTCATTATATAAATGAGATTATATTTACAAGAATAAAACCTATACTTTCTCATTTTTATATGTAAATATACATATTACAACCTCATTATAAAAATGAGATTATATTTACAAGAAATAAAACCTATACTTTCTCATTTTTATATGTAAATATACATATTACAACCTCATTATATAAATGAGATTATATTTACAAGAAATAAACCTATACTTTCTCATTTTATATGTAAATATACATATTACAACCTCATTATATAAATGAGATTATATTTACAAAAATAAAACTATACTTTCTCATTTTTATATGTAAATATACATATTACAACCTCATTATATAAATGAGATTATATTTACAAGAAATAAAACCTATACTTTCTCATTTTTATATGTAAATATACATATTACAACCTCATTATATAAATGAGATTATATTTACAAGAAATAAAACCTATACTTTCTCATTTTTATATGTAAATATACATATTACAACCTCATTATATAAATGAAATTATATTTACAAGAATAAAACCTATACTTTCTCATTTTTATATGTAAATATACATATTACAACCTCATTATATAATGAGATTATATTTACAAGAAAAAACCTATACTTTCTCATTTTTATATGTAAATATACATATTACAACCTCATTATATAAATGAGATTATATTTACAAGAAATAAAACCTATACTTTCTCATTTTTATATGTAAATATACATATTACAACCTCATTATATAAATGAGATTATTTTACAAATAATAAAACCTATACTTTCTCATTTTTATATGTAATATACATATTACAACCTCATTATATAATGAGATTATATTTACAAAAATAATAAAACCTATACTTTCTCATTTTTATATGTAAATATACATATCAACCTCATTATATAAATGAGATTATATTTACAAGAAATAAAACCTATATTTTCTCATTTTTATATGTAAATATACATATTACAACCTCATTATATAAATGAGATTATATTTACAAGAAATAAAACCTATACTTTCTCATTTTTATATGTAAATATACATATTACAACCTCATTATATAAATGAGATTATATTTACAAGAAATAAACCTATACTTTCTCATTTTTATATGTAAATATACATATTACAACCTCATTATATAAATGAGATTATATTTACAAAATAAAACCTATACTTTCTCATTTTTTATGTAAATATACATATTACAACCTCATTATATAAATGGATTATATTTACAAGAAATAACCTATACTTTCTCATTTTTATATGTAA
>NW_026113335.1:0-28863 GCF_024323335.1 Lathyrus oleraceus | reverse complement strand
ATATATGACATTTGATTGAATTGTGTGAATGATGAAAATGATGTTGTCAAACCCATGAAATTTGATTGAATTGTGTGAATGATGAAAATGTGGTGTTGTACCTATGAAATTTGATTGAATTGTATGAAAGATGAAGATGTTGTTGTTAAACCTATGATATTTGATTGAATGTGTGAAAGATGAAGATTTTGTTGTCAACCTATGACATTTGATTGAATTGTGTGAATGATGAAGATGTTGTTGTCAAACCCATGAAATTTGATTGAATTGTATGAAAGATGAAGATGTTGTTGTTTAAACTATGATATTTGATTGAATTGTGTCAATGATGAAGATGTTGTTGTCAAACCCATGAAATTTGATATAATTGTATGAATGATGAAAAATTTTATGGTAAACCTATGAAATTTGATTGAATTGTTGGAATGATGAAGATGTTGTTGTTAAACCTATGAAATTTGATTGAATTGTGTGAATGATGAAAATGTTGTTGTTAAACCCATGAAATTTGATTGAATGTGTGAATGATGAAAATGATGTTGTTAAACCCATGAAATTTTATTGAATTGTGTGAATGATGAAATGTGGTTGTTGTACCTATGAAATTGGATTGAATTATGTGAATGATGAAAATGTGGTTGTTAAATCCAAGACATTTGATTGAATTGTGTGAATGATGAAAATGTTATTGTTAAACCTATGAAATTTGATTGTATTGTTGGAATGATGAAGATGTTGTTGTTAAACCTATGAAATTTGATTGAATTTGTGAATGATGAAAAGTTGTTGTTAAACCCATGAAATTTGATTGAATTGTGTGAATGATGAAAATATTGTTGTTAAACCCATGAAATTTGATTGAATTATGTGAATGATGAAAATGTGGTTGTTGTACCTATGAAATTTGATTGAATTATGTGAATGATGAAAATGTGGTTGTTGTACCCAAGACATTTGATTGAATTGTTTGAATTATGAAAACGTTGTTGTCAAACATATGACATTTGATTGAATTGTGTGAATGATGAAAATGTTATTGTTAAACCTATGAAATTTGATTGAATTGTTGGAATGATGAAGATGTTGTTGTTAAACCTATGAAATTTGATTGAATTGTTGTAATGATGAAAATGTTTTTGTTAACACCCTTGAAATTTGATTGAATTGTGTGAATGATGAAAATGTGGTTGTTGTACCTATGAAATTTGATTGAATTATGTGAATGATGAAATGTGGTTGTTGTACCCAGACATTTGATTGAATTGTGTGAATGATGAAAACGTTGTTGTCAAACATATGAATTTTGATTGAATTGTGTGAATGATGAAAATGTTGTTGTTAAACCCATGAAATTTGATTGAATTGTGTGAATGATGAAAACGTTGTTGTCAAACATATGACCTTTGATTGAATTGTGTGAATGATGAAAACGTTGTTGTCAAACATATGACATTTGATTGAATTGTGTGAATGATGAAAATGTTATTGTTAAACCTATGAAATTGATTGAATTGTTGTAATGATGAAAATGTTTTTGTTAAACCCTTGAAATTTGATTGAATTGTGTGAATGATGAAAATGTTGTTGTTAAACCCATGAAAATTGATTGAATTGTGTGAATGATGAAAATGTGGTTGTTGTACCTATGAAATTTGATTGAATTATGTGAATGATGAAAATGTGGTTGTTGTACCTATGAAATTTGATTGAATTATGTGAATGATGAAAATGTGGTTGTTGTACCCAAGACATTTGACTGAATTGTGTGAATGATGAAAACGTTGTTGTCAAACATATGACATTTGATTGAATTGTGTGAATGATGAAAATGATGTTGTCAAACCCATGAAATTTGATTGAATTGTGTGAATGATGAAAATGTGGTTGTTGTACCTATGAAATTTGATTGAATTGTATGAAAGATGAAGATGTTGTTGTTAAACCTATGATATTTGATTGAATTGTGTGAAAGATGAAGATTTTGTTGTCAAACCTATGACATTTGATTGAATTGTGTGAATGATGAAGATGTTGTTGTCAAACCCATGAAATTTGATTGAATTGTATGAAAGATGAAGATGTTGTTGTTAAACCTATGATATTTGATTGAATTGTGTCAATGATGAAGATGTTGTTGTCAAACCCATGAAATTTGATATAATTGTATGAATGATGAAAATGTTATTGGTAAACCTATGAAATTTGATTGAATTGTTGGAATGATGAAGATGTTGTTGTTAAACCTATGAAATTTGATTGAATTGTGTGAATGATGAAAATGTTGTTGTTAAACCCATGAAATTTGATTGAATTGTGTGAATGATGAAAATGATGTTGTTAAACCCATGAAATTTATTGAATTGTGTGAATGATGAAAATGTGGTTGTTGTACCTATGAAATTGGATTGAATTATGTGAATGATGAAAATGTGGTTGTTAAATCCAAGACATTTGATTGAATTGTGTGAATGATGAAAATGTTATTGTTAAACCTATGAAATTTGATTGTATTGTTGGAATGATGAAGATGTTGTTGTTAAACCTATGAAATTTGATTGAATTTTGTGAATGATGAAAATGTTGTTGTTAAACCCATGAAATTTGATTGAATTGTGTGAATGATGAAAATATTGTTGTTAAACCCATGAAATTTGATTGAATTATGTGAATGATGAAAATGTGGTTGTTGTACCTATGAAATTTGATTGAATTATGTGAATGATGAAAATGTGGTTGTTGTACCCAAGACATTTGATTGAATTGTTTGAATTATGAAAACGTTGTTGTCAAACATATGACATTTGATTGAATTGTGTGAATGATGAAAATGTTATTGTTAAACCTATGAAATTTGATTGAATTGTTGGAATGATGAAGATGTTGTTGTTAAACCTATGAAATTTGATTGAATTGTTGTAATGATGAAAATGTTTTTGTTAAACCCTTGAAATTTGATTGAATTGTGTGAATGATGAAAATGTGGTTGTTGTACCTATGAAATTTGATTGAATTATGTGAATGATGAAAATGTGGTTGTTGTACCCAAGACATTTGATTGAATTGTGTGAATGATGAAAACGTTGTTGTCAAACATATGAATTTTGATTGAATTGTGTGAATGATGAAAATGTTGTTGTTAAACCCATGAAATTTGATTGAATTGTGTGAATGATGAAAACGTTGTTGTCAAACATATGACATTTGATTGAATTGTGTGAATGATGAAAACGTTGTTGTCAAACATATGACATTTGATTGAATTGTGTGAATGATGAAAATGTTATTGTTAAACCTATGAAATTTGATTGAATTGTTGGAATGATGAAGATGTTGTTGTTAAACCTATGAAATTTGATTGAATTGTTGTAATGATGAAAATGTTGTTGTTAAACCCATGAAATTTGATTGAATTGTGTGAATGATGAAAATGTTGTTAAACCCATGAAATTTGATTGAATTGTGTGAATGATGAAAATGTTGTTGTTAAACCCGTGAAATTTGATTGAATTGTGTGAATGATGAAAATGTGGTTGTTGTACCTATGATGTTTGATTGAATTATGTGAATGATGAAAATGTGGTTGTTGTACCCAAGACATTTGATTAAATTGTGTGAATGATGAAAACGTTGTTGTCAAACATATGACATTTGATTGAATAGTATGAATGATGAAAACGTTGTAGTCAAACATATGACATTTGATTGAATTGTGTGAATGATGAAAATGTTATTGTTAAACCTATGAAATTTGATTGAATTGTGTGAATGATGAAGATGTTGTTGTTAAACCTATGAAATTTGATTGAATTGTGTGAATGATGAAAATGTTGTTGTACCTATGAAATTTGATTGAATTCTGTGAATGATGAAAATGTGGTTGTTAGAACTATGAAATTTGATTGAATTGTGTGAATGATGAAAACTTTATTGTCAAACATATGACATTTGATTGAATTGTGTGAATGATGAAAATGTTGTTGTCAAACCCATGAAATTTGATTGAATTGTATGAAAGATGAAAATGTTGTTGTTAAACCTATGATATTTGATTGAATTGTGTGAATGATGAAGATGTTGTTGTTAAACCCTTGAAATTTGATTGAATTGTGTGAATGATGAATATGTTATTGTTAAACCCTTGAAATTTGATTGAATTGTGTGAATGATGAAGATGTTGTTGTTAAACCCATGAAATTTGAGTGAATTGTGTGAATGATGAAAATGTTGTTGTTAAACTCATGAAATTTGATTGAATTGTGTGAATGATGAAAATGTGGTTGTTGTACCTATGAAATTTGATTGAATTGTATGAAAGATGAAGATGTTGTTGTTAAACCTATGATATTTGATTGAATTGTTTGAAAGATGAAGATGTTATTGTCAAACCTATGACATTTGATTGAATTGTGTCAATGATGAAGATGTTGTTGTCAAACCCATGAAATTTGATTGAATTGTATGAAAGATGAAGATGTTGTTGTTAAACCTATGATATTTGATTGAATTGTGTCAATGATGAAGATGTTGTTGTCAAACCCATGAAATTTGATATAATTGTATGAATGATGAAAATGTTATTGGTAAACCTATGAAATTTGATTGAGTTGTTGGAATGATGAAGATGTTGTTGTTAAACCTATGAAATTTGATTGAATTGTGTGAATGATGAAAATGTTGTTGTTAAACCCACGAAATTTGATTGAATTGTGTGAATGATGAAAATGATGTTGTTAAACCCATGAAATTTGATTGAATTGTGTGAATGATGAAAATGTGGTTGTTGTACCTATGAAATTTGATTGAATTATGTGAATGATGAAAATGTGGTTGTTAAATCCAAGACATTTGATTGAATTGTGTGAATGATGAAAATGTTATTGTTAAACCTATGAAATTTGATTGAATTGTTGGAATGATGAAGATGTTGTTGTTAAACCTATGAAATTTGATTGAATTGTGTGAATGATGAAAATGTTGTTGTTAAACCCATGAAATTTGATTGAATTGTGTGAATGATGAAAATGTTGTTGTTAAACCCATGAAATTTGATTGAATTGTGTGAATGATGAAAATGTGGTTGTACCTATGAAATTTGATTGAATTATGTGAATGATGAAAATGTGGTTGTTGTACCCAAGACATTTGATTGAATTGTGTGAAAGATGAAGATGTTATTGTCAAACCTATGACATTTGATTGAATTGTGTCAATGATGAAGATGTTGTTGTCAAACCCATGAAATTTGATTGAATTGTATGAAAGATGAAGATGTTGTTGTTAAACCTATGATATTTGATTGAATTGTGTCAATGATGAAGATGTTGTTGTCAAACCCATGAAATTTGATATAATTGTATGAATGATGAAAATGTTATTGGTAAACCTATGAAATTTGATTGAGTTGTTGGAATGATGAAGATGTTGTTGTTAAACCTATGAAATTTGATTGAATTGTGTGAATGATGAAAATGTTGTTGTTAAACCCATGAAATTTGATTGAATTGTGTGAATGATGAAAATGATGTTGTTAACCCATGAAATTTGATTGAATTGTGTGAATGATGAAAATGTGGTTGTTGTACCTATGAAATTTGATTGAATTATGTGAATGATGAAAATGTGGTTGTTAAATCCAAGACATTTGATTGAATTGTGTGAATGATGAAAATGTTATTGTTAAACCTATGAAATTTGATTGAATTGTTGGAATGATGAAGATGTTGTTGTTTAACCTATGAAATTTGATTGAATTGTGTGAATGATGAAAATGTTGTTGTTAAACCCATGAAATTTGATTGAATTGTGTGAATGATGAAAATGTTGTTGTTAAACCCATGAAATTTGATTGAATTGTGTGAATGATGAAAATGTGGTTGTACCTATGAAATTTGATTGAATTATGTGAATGATGAAAATGTGGTTGTTGTACCCAAGACATTTGATTGAATTGTGTGAAAGATGAAGATGTTATTGTCAAACCTATGACATTTGATTGAATTGTGTCAATGATGAAGATGTTGTTGTCAAACCCATGAAATTTGATTGAATTGTGTGAATGATGAAGATGTTGTTGTTAAACCTATGAAATTTGATTGAATTGTTGGAATGATGAAGATGTTGTTGTCAAACCCATGAAATTTGATATAATTGTATGAATGATGAAAATGTTATTGGTAAACCTATGAAATTTGATTGAATTGTTGGAATGATGAAGATGTTGTTGTTAAACCTATGAAATTTGATTGAATTGTGTGAATGATGAAGATGTTGTTGTTAAACCTATGAAATTTGATTGAATTGTGTGAATGATGAAAATGTTGTTGTACCTATGAAATTTGATTGAATTCTGTGAATGATGAAAATGTGGTTGTTAGAACTATGAAATTTGATTGAATTGTGTGAATGATGAAAACTTTATTGTCAGACATATGACATTTGATTGAATTGTGTGAATGATGAAAATGTTGTTGTCAAACCCATGAAATTTGATTGAATTGTATGAAAGATGAAAATGTTGTTGTTAAACCTATGATATTTGATTGAATTGTGTGAATGATGAAGATGTTGTTGTTAAACCCTTGAAATTTGATTGAATTGTGTGAATGATGAATATGTTATTGTTAAACCCTTGAAATTTGATTGAATTGTGTGAATGATGAAGATGTTGTTGTTAAACCCATGAAATTTGAGTGAATTGTGTGAATGATGAAAATGTTGTTGTTAAACTCATGAAATTTGATTGAATTGTGTGAATGATGAAAATGTGGTTGTTGTACCTATGAAATTTGATTGAATTGTATGAAAGATGAAGATGTTGTTGTTAAACCTATGATATTTGATTGAATTGTGTGAAAGATGAAGATGTTATTGTCAAACCTATGACATTTGATTGAATTGTGTCAATGATGAAGATGTTGTTGTCAAACCCATGAAATTTGATTGAATTGTATGAAAGATGAAGATGTTGTTGTTAAACCTATGATATTTGATCGAATTGTGTCAATGATGAAGATGTTGTTGTCAAACCCATGAAATTTGATATAATTGTATGAATGATGAAAATGTTATTGGTAAACCTATGAAATTTGATTGAATTGTTGGAATGATGAAGATGTTGTTGTTAAACCTATGAAATTTGATTGAATTGTGTGAATGATGAAAATGTTGTTGTTGTACCCAAGACATTTGATTGAATTGTGTGAAAGATGAAGATGTTATTGTCAAACCTATGACATTTGATTGAATTGTGTGAATGATTAAAATGTGGTTGTTGTACCTATGAAATTTGATTGAATTATGTGAATGATGAAAATGTGGTTGTTAAATCCAAGACATTTGATTGAATTGTGTGAATGATGAAAATGTTATTGTTAAACCTATGAAACTTGATTGAATTGTTGGAATGATGAAGATGTTGTTGTTAAACCTATGAAATTTGATTGAATTGTGTGAATGATGAAAATGTTGTTGTTAAACCCATGAAATTTGATTGAATTGTGTGAATGATGAAAATGTTGTTGTTAAACCCATGAAATTTGATTGAATTGTGTGAATGATGAAAATGTGGTTATTGTACCTATGGAGTTTGATTGAATTATGTGAATGATGAAAATATGGTTGTTGTACCGAAGACATTTGATTGAATCGTGTGAATGATGAAAACGTTGTTGTCAAACATATGACATTTGATTGAATAGTATGAATGATGAAAACGTTGTTGTCAAACATATGACATTTGATTGAATTGTGTGAATGATGAAAATGTTATTGTTAAACCTATGAAATTTGATTGAATTGTGTGAATGATGAAAATGTTATTGTTAAACCTATGAAATTTGATTGAATTGTGTGAATGATGAAGATGTTGTTGTTAAACCTATGAAAATGTTGTTGTATCTATGAAATTTGATTGAATTCTGTGAATGATGAAAATGTGGTTGTTAAAACTATGAAATTTGATTGAATTGTGTGAATGATGAAAACTTTATTGTCAAACATATGACATTTGATTGAATTGTGTGAATGATGAAAATGTTGTTGTCAAACCCATGAAATTTGATTGAATTGTATGAAAGATGAAAATGTTGTTGTTAAACCTATGATATTTGATTGAATTGTGTGAATGATGAAGATGTTGTTGTTAAACCCTTAAAATTTGATTGAATTGTGTGAATGATGAAGATGTTGTTGTTAAACCTATGAAATTTGATTGAATTGTGTGAATGATGAAAATGTTGTTGTTAAACCCATGAAATTGGATTGAATTGTGTGAATGATGAAAATGATGTTGTTAAACCCATGAAATTTTATTGAATTGTGTGAATGATGAAAATGTGGTTGTTGTACCTATGAAATTGGATTGAATTATGTGAATGATGAAAATGTGGTTGTTAAATCCAAGACATTTGATTGAATTTTGTGAATGATGAAAATGTTATTGTTAAACCTATGAAATTTGATTGAATTGTTGGAATGATGAAGATGTTGTTGTTAAACCTATGAAATTTGATTGAATTGTTGTAATGATGAAAATGTTGTTGTTAAACCCTTGAAATTTGATTGAATTGTGTGAATGATGAAAATGTTGTTGTTAAACCCATGAAATTTGATTGAATTGTGTGATTGATGAAAATGTGGTTGTTGTACCTATGAAATTTGATTGAATTATGTGAATGATGAAAATGTGGTTGTTGTACCCAAGACATTTGATGAATTGTGTGAATGATGAAAACGTTGTTGTCAAACATATGAATTTTGATTGAATTGTGTGAATGATGAAAATGTTGTTGTTAAACCCATGAAATTTGATTGAATTGTGTGAATGATGAAAACGTTGTTGTCAAACATATGACATTTGATTGAATTGTGTGAATGATGAAAACGTTGTTGTCAAACATATGACATTTGATTGAATTGTGTGAATGATGAAAATGTTATTGTTAAACCTATGAAATTTGATTGAATTGTTGGAATGATGAAGATGTTGTTGTTAAACCTATGAAATTTGATTGAATTGTTGTAATGATGAAAATGTTGTTGTTAAACCCATGAAATTTGATTGAATTGTGTGAATGATGAAAATGTTGTTGTTAAACCCATGAAATTTGATTGAATTGTGTGAATGATGAAAATGTTGTTGTTAAACCCGTGAAATTTGATTGAATTGTGTGAATGATGAAAATGTGGTTATTGTACCTATGATGTTTGATTGAATTATGTGAATGATGAAAATGTGGTTGTTGTACCCAAGACATTTGATTGAATCGTGTAATGATGAAAACGTTGTTGTCAAACATATGACATTTGATTGAATAGTATGAATGATGAATACGTTGTTGTCAAACATATGACATTTGATTGAATTGTGTGAATGATGAAAATGTTATTGTTAAACCTATGAAATTTGATTGAATTGTGTGAATGATGAAAATGTTATTGTTAAACCTATGAAATTTGATTGAATTGTGTGAATGATGAAGATGTTGTTGTTAAACCTATGAAATTTGATTGAATTGTGTGAATGATGAAAATGTTGTTCTACCTATGAAATTTGATTGAATTCTGTGAATGATGAAAATGTGGTTGTTAGAACTATGAAATTTGATTGAATTGTGTGAATGATGAAAACTTTATTGTCAAACATATGACATTTGATTGAATTGTGTGAATGATGAAAATGTTGTTGTCAAACCCATGAAATTTGATTGAATTGTATGAAAGATGAAAATGTTGTTGTTAAACCTATGATATTTGATTGAATTGTGTGAATGATGAAGATGTTGTTGTTAAACCCTTGAAATTTGATTGAATTGTGTGAATGATGAATATGTTATTGTTAAACCCTTGAAATTTGATTGAATTGTGTGAATGATGAAGATGTTGTTGTTAAACCCATGAAATTTGAGTGAATTGTGTGAATGATGAAAATGTAGTTGTTAAACTCATGAAATTTGATTGAATTGTGTGAATGATGAAAATGTGGTTGTTGTACCTATGAAATTTGATTGAATTGTATGAAAGATGAAGATGTTGTTGTTAAACCTATGATATTTGATTGAATTGTGTGAAAGATGAAGATGTTATTGTCAAACCTATGACATTTGATTGAATTGTGTCAATGATGAAGATGTTGTTGTCAAACCCATGAAATTTGATTGAATTGTATGAAAGATGAAGATGTTGTTGTTAAACCTATGATATTTGATTGAATTGTGTCAATGATGAAGATGTTGTTGTCAAACCCATGAAATTTGATATAATTGTATGAATGATGAAAATGTTATTGGTAAACCTATGAAATTTGATTGAATTGTTGGAATGATGAAGATGTTGTTGTTAAACCTATGAAATTTGATTGAATTGCGTGAATGATGAAAATGTTGTTGTTAAACCCATGAAATTTGATTGAATTGTGTGAATGATGAAAATGTGGTTGTTGTACCTATGAAATTTGATTGAATTATGTGAATGATGAAAATGTGGTTGTTGTACCCAAGACATTTGATTGAATTGTGTGAATGATGAAAACGTTGTTGTCAAACATATGAATTTTGATTGAATTGTGTGAATGATGAAAATGTTGTTGTTAAACCCATGAAATTTGATTGAATTGTGTGAATGATGAAAACGTTGTTGTCAAACATATGACATTTGATTGAATTGTGTGAATGATGAAAACGTTGTTGTCAAACATATGACATTTGATTGAATTGTGTGAATGATGAAAATGTTATTGTTAAACCTATGAAATTTGATTGAATTGTTGGAATGATGAAGATGTTGTTGTTAAACCTATGAAATTTGATTGAATTGTTGTAATGATGAAAATGTTGTTGTTAAACCCATGAAATTTGATTGAATTGTGTGAATGATGAAAATGTTGTTGTTAAACCCATGAAATTTGATTGAATTGTGTGAATGATGAAAATGTTGTTGTTAAACCCGTGAAATTTGATTGAATTGTGTGAATGATGAAAATGTGGTTATTGTACCTATGATGTTTGATTGAATTATGTGGATGATGAAAATGTGGTTGTTGTACCTGTAACACCCCGATGAAATTAAGATAATTGTTTAAATTAAGTTAATATTTTATTTATTAATTTAATTAAATAATTAGAAAATTATTGGATTATTAATATTATTATTGGGATAATATTATTGGGTTTTATTATTGGAGTATATAAGTTGGAATAATAAAAAGTCCTAAATTTTGGAAAAGGGTTTTTCACGTGAAAAAGGAAAAGAGAAGCGGCTGAAAGAGAAAGGGAAAAGAGGCAGAGCAAGAGAAGAGGAAAAGCTTGAAGCTAACGGAAGTGCCGGATTAACTCAGGTAAGGGGGGTTTATCATCGATTAACGGGTATTATGGGATAGTATGTGATGGGTAGTGAGAAACCATTGAAATTGCCTCTGATTGAATGATATATGTGATGAACTTGTGACTTATTGATGAACGAATTTGGGTGATGATTGATGGGAAATTCGTAGGAATTAGAGGTAGAAAGGTTAACAATTTGGGAAATCGAAAATGTATGATTCGTGTTAGATGTTATATGTAATGTTGTATGAAATTTGGACTGTGGAAGGGTAAATTTGATAGATCTCGTAGCAGAGAAAGCCATTGCAGATCTGAGAGTTCTGGTTTTTGGTCATACGCGTATGGCACTAGGCAATACGCGTATGAGATGGCTGGTACGCGTATGGCACTAGGCAATACGCGTATGGATGAGGAAGATGATGTTTTGAACGTGTTTTGGTCTCTGTTGGTACGCGTATGGGAATGTGATACGCGTAGCATACGCGTATGGGCGTGGGCATTACGCGTATGGATTTGGTCAGGCGTGGGCAATACGCGTATGGGCATAGGCAATACGCGTATGGGCAGAATTGTGATTTTTCTGTGCTGTTGTTGTGCAGTTTTTGGTTGTTTAGGCTGAGTGATGTACTTAGCTGATGTATGATGTAGCAGGGATCATTTCCCGTTGTTTTGAGTAGTATAGGTATTAGTAGAATGTGCTAATACTGTATTTGATTATGTGGCATGATGTGATATGCTTTTGTGATAAAATGTATTAATGATGTGTGATGATAAGCATGATGCTGTGAATGTATCAGTTATGTATGCATTTGTGAATAGACTGTTTTATGGCTTAGAGTGTGAGCTTATGTCTATTCTTGAATTGTTGCTGTTGTGGTTGCATTGCTAGGTGATTAGCATGCTTATTCTAGCCTTTGGGGCTGTAGCTAATTCCCATGGTGAGGAATTAGTGAGTGAACCATGGTGGGTTTGTTGTTGATGTTTGCATGCTAGATGATTAGTGTGCATAGTCTAGCCTTCGGGGCTGTAGCTAATTCCCATGGTGAGGAATTGGTGAGTGAGTCATTAGATCTCAAATGAGTGGGACTAGTGAGCTTAGTAGCCGTATCTGGATTTGATCGGTGAGCTTGAACTGTATGTTCAAGAATAGTCGGTACCGCATGTGTGGAGTCTCATTTCATACTGAATGTATGGCATATAATATGAATGGATGTATTCCAGTATTATATGTGTGTTATGTGTTGTGTTGTTGATGTTGAGTATGGTTGAGGTTATACATATGCTATATATATTACTGTTGAATATGATGTTTGAACGGATATTGCCGTTGCGGAGTGTGTAGTCTGATTAGGGTGAATTGATGTGTTATTTACTTAGCATTACATGTTGTTCTATAATGCTTATTATATTGATTGAGGAACTCACCCTTACATCTATTTTTCAGGTAACGAGCAGTGAGTTGAGTAGAAGCTAGTGCTATGGAGTCTAGTGTCGTCCTTAGTGGGTCATGCTCTGGTAGATGTAACATCGGGAGGGAATGTTTGACTACGTTTTAAGTTAGTTGTTCATTCAACTTTACATGTAATGTAGTACATGATTTGAATGTCGATGTTTTGTACCCGCTGCGAATTATGCAAAAGAGTCTTATTTTGATTTAATAAATGAGCATGACAGGATGTTTTGATAATTGTTGTGAAATGATTGTGTGACACCCTTCGGGGCATAATTACTTTGATTGATATGTTATTATTTTAACTAAATATTTTGGGGTATTTAGAAGGGTGTTACATTAGTGGTATCAGAGCATAGTCGGTCGAGTCGAGTCGTAATTATTCTGTTTCCCCTGTACGGTATAGGTGTTGTGTAACCTATCAGTACTCATTGTTTTAGTTTGTTTGGGTTTTCAGAATAGAGATGGCTGGAAGAGGTAGAGATGATGCTGCAATTGCTGAGGCTCTGGGTATGCTAGCTGGAGTACTTGGACGAAATCCGAATGTTGTGGGAATGGGAGCTGCTCGTCAACTGAGTGAGTTCCAGAAGAACAATCCTCCAATGTTTAAGGGAGCATACGATCCAGATGGCGCTCAGAAGTGGTTGAAGGAGATCGAGAGAATCTTCCGAGTAACTGAGTGTGCCGATAACCAGAAGGTCAGGTTCGGTACGCATATGCTGTCAGAGGAAGCTGATGATTGGTGGGTTGCTACCCGCACTGAGTTGGAATCTGCTGGAAATGCTGAGATTACTTGGGCAGTGTTCAGAGAGAGATTTCTGAGGAAGTACTTTCCAGAGGATGTCAGAGGAAAGAAAGAAATAGAATTCTTGGAATTGAAGCAGGGTAACCGGTCTGTTACTGAGTATGCTGCTAAGTTCACAGAGCTGTCAAAGTATTATACTCCCTATAGTGAGGCTACTGGGGAATTTTCCAAATGTGTGAAGTTTGAGAACGGGTTGCGTCCCGAGATCAAGCAGGCGATTGGATATCAGCGGATCAGGGTGTTTTCTGATTTGGTTGACTGTTGCAGGATTTTCGAACAGGATTCCAAGGCTAGAGCAGAGAGCTATCAGCAAAGGGTTGACAGGAAAGGTAAGAATCAGATTGATCGTGGAAAACCGTATGCAGCTGGCAAAGGTTTCCAGCGGCAGAGTGGGATGAAGAGGCCTAGTGGGGGAGACTCTAGTGCTCCTGTTAAGTGTTACAGATGTGGTCGGGCTGGACATCGTGTTCATGAGTGTACCAGTGCTGAGATGAAGTGTTTCAAGTGTGGAAAAGGTGGTCATTTGGCTGCAGAGTGTCGGTTGAAGACTGTGACTTGTTTCAACTGTGGAGAAGTGGGCCATATCAGTCCACAGTGTCCTAAGCCGAAGAAAGAGAATCAGTCAGGAGGCAAGGTCTTTGCTTTATCGGGTTCTGAGACTTCTGCAGATGATCGTTTGATCCGAGGTACGTGTAATATTAATGGCTTTCCTCTTGTAGCTATTATTGACACCGGTGCTACTCATTCCTTTATATCTTTGGATTGTGCTGTGAAACTTAAGTTAGAGATATCTGAGATGCTTGGTAGTATGGTGATTGATACTCCTGCGAAGGGTTCAGTGACTACTACTTCAGTTTGCTTGAGTTGTCCTTTGAGTATTTTTGGTAGAGACTTTGGGATAGACCTTGTGTGTCTTCCATTAGTGCAGATTGACGTTATTCTGGGTATGAACTGGTTGGTGTTTAATCGAGTTTCTATCAACTGTTTTGATAAGACTGTGATCTTTCCTGAGATTGAGGAGGGAAAGAGTTTGTTTCTATCAGCAAGACAAGTGAATGAGGAAGTAGCGGATGGGGCAGAGTTGTTTATGCTGTTAGCAACTTTGGAGACTAAAGATAAACTGGTGATTTGTGATCTGGCTGTGGTGTGTGATTTCCCTGATGTGTTTCCGGGAGAAGTGAATGAATTGCCGCCAGAGCGTGAAGTCGAGTTCTCGATTGATTTGGTACCTGGTACTAGACCGATATCGATGGCTCTGTACCGTATGTCTGCTGTTGAGTTAACTGAATTGAAGAGTCAGTTGGAAGATCTGTTGGATAAGAAATTTATTCGTCCGAGTGTATCACCGTGGGGTGCACCAGTGTTATTGGTTAAGAAGAAAGAAGGTACTATGAGGTTGTGTGTGGACTACAGGCAATTGAATAAAGTGACTATCAAGAATCGGTATCCTTTGCCGAGGATTGATGATTTGATGGATCAGTTAGTTGGTGCGAGTGTGTTCAGCAAAATAGATTTGAGATCTGAGTATCATCAGATACGTGTGAAAACTGAGGATATTCAGAAGACTGCTTTCAGAACGAGGTATGGACATTATGAGTATTCTGTAATGCCTTTTGGTGTGACTAATGCGCCTGGAGTATTTATGGAGTATATGAATAGGATTTTCCATCCGTACCTAGATAAGTTTGTTGTGGTGTTTATTGATGACATTTTGGTGTATTCGAAATCTGAAGAAGAGCATGCTGAGCATTTGAGAGTGGTTTTAGAAGTTCTCCGAGAAAAGAAGTTATTTGCTAAACTCTCTAAATGTGAATTTTGGTTAGAAGAGGTTAGTTTTCTTGGTCATGTGATTTCAAGAGGTGGTGTTGCTGTTGATCCTTCTAAGATAGAAGCGGTATCTAAGTGGGAAGCTCCGAAGTCTGTTTCTGAGATAAGGAGTTTTCTTGGACTTGCAGGTTATTATAGGAAGTTCATTGAGGGATTTTCTAAGTTGGCGTTACCGTTGACGATGTTGACTAGAAAGGGGCAAGCGTTTGTTTGAGACTCAAAATGTGAAGAAGGTTTCCAAGAGTTAAAGAGAAGGTTAACTACTGCTCCTATTCTGATATTACCGAGTCCGTCGGAACTGTTTGAGGTTTACTGTGATGCTTCATTGTTGGGTTTGGGTGGTGTGTTGATGCAAAATAAGCAGGTTATAGCTTATGCTTCGAGACAGCTGAGGGTTCATGAGAGGAACTATCCGACGCACGATTTAGAGTTGGCAGCCGTGGTATTTGTTCTGAAGTTATGGAGGCATTATTTGTACGGGTCAAGATTTGAAGTTTTCAGTGACCATAAAAGTTTAAAGTATTTGTTTGATCAGAAAGAGCTGAATATGAGACAAAGGAGATGGCTAGAGTTTCTGAAGGATTATGACTTTGGTTTGAACTACCATCCGGGTAAAGCAAATGTAGTGGCTGATGCATTGAGTCGGAAATCATTGCATATGTCTATGTTAATGGTTAGGGAATTGGATTTGATTGAGCAGTTTAGAGACTTGAGTTTGGTGTGTGAGAGTACTCACAATAGTGTTAAATTGGGGATGTTGAAGTTAACGAATGGTATTCTGGATGAGATTAGAGAGGGTCAGAAATCCGATATGCTTTTGGTTGATAAGTTGACTTTAGTGAATCAAGGTCAAGGTGGTGAATCCAGAGTTGATGAGAGTGGTGTTTTGAAATTTGGTAATCGGGTATGTATTCCGAATGTTACCGAACTTAAGAAGAGTATCCTGGAGGAAGGACATCGTAGTGGCCTGAGTATTCATCCTAGAGCTACAAAGATGTATCATGATTTGAAGAAGCTATTTTGGTGGCCGGGAATGAAAAGAGAAATTGCGAGTTTTGTTTATTCCTGTTTGACTTGCCAGAAGTCAAAGATTGAGCATCAGAAGCCGTCTGGGCTAATGCAACCGTTGGCGATCCCAGAGTGGAAGTGGGATAGTATCAGTATGGATTTTGTGTCTGGTTTGCCGAGGACAAATAAGAATTTTGAAGCTATTTGGGTGATTGTTGACAGATTGACGAAATCGGCTCATTTCATTCCGATCAGAATGGATTATCCGTTAGAGAGATTGGCCGAGTTGTATATTGAGAAGATGGTAAGTTTGCATGGTATTCCGTCTAGTATTGTTTCGGACAGAGATCCTAGATTTACATCAAAGTTCTGGGAAGGTTTGCAGAAGGCTTTGGGAACTAAGCTGAGATTGAGTTCTGCATATCATCCGCAAACTGATGGTCAGACTGAGAGGACGATTCAGTCACTAGAGGATCTTTTGAGAGCTTGTGTTTTGGAAAAAGGAGGTGCTTGGGATTGTTATTTACCTTTGATTGAGTTTACCTACAACAATAGTTTTCATTCGAGCATTGGTATGGCACCGTTTGAAACTTTGTATGGTAGGAGATGTCGGACACCGTTATGTTGGTATGAGTCCGGTGAGAGTGCTGTGGTTGGACCGGAGATTGTTCAACAAACTACGGAAAAGATTAAGATGATTCAGGAGAAGATGAGAATTGCTCAGAGTCGTCAGAAGAGTTATCATGACAAGAGGAGGAAGTCACTTGAGTTCCAAGAGGGAGATCATGTGTTTCTTCGTGTTACTCCGATAACTGGTGTTGGTCGAGCTTTGAAGTCAAAGAAGTTGACACCTCGATTTATTGGTCCTTATCAGATTTTGGAGAGGATAGGAGAGGTAGCCTATCGTATCGCTTTACCGCCGTCGCTTGCGAATTTGCATGAGGTTTTTCATGTGTCTCAGTTGAGGAGGTACATTCATGATCCGTCACATGTAGTCCAAATAGATGATGTACAGGTGAGAGATAACCTGACTGTTGAAACATCACCTATGAGGATCGAGGATCGAGAGTTGAAGCAGTTGCGGGGTAAAGAGATCGCCTTGGTGAAGGTAGCGTGGGGAGGACCAGCAGGTGGCAATGTGACTTGGGAACTTGAGAGTCAGATGAAGGAGTCTTATCCTGAGTTGTTCGCATGAGGTATGTTTTCGAGGACGAAAACTCTTTTAGTGGGGGAGAGTTGTAACACCCCGATGAAATTAAGATAATTGTTTAAATTAAGTTAATATTTTATTTATTAATTTAATTAAATAATTAGAAAATTATTGGATTATTAATATTATTATTGGGATAATATTATTGGGTTTTATTATTGGAGTATATAAGTTGGAATAATAAAAAGTCCTAAATTTTGGAAAAGGGTTTTTCACGTGAAAAAGGAAAAGAGAAGCGGCTGAAAGAGAAAGGGAAAAGAGGCAGAGCAAGAGAAGAGGAAAAGCTTGAAGCTAACGGAAGTGCCGGATTAACTCAGGTAAGGGGGGTTTATCATCGATTAACGGGTATTATGGGATAGTATGTGATGGGTAGTGAGAAACCATTGAAATTGCCTCTGATTGAATGATATATGTGATGAACTTGTGACTTATTGATGAACGAATTTGGGTGATGATTGATGAGAAATTCGTAGGAATTAGAGGTAGAAAGGTTAACAATTTGGGAAATCGAAAATGTATGATTCGTGTTAGATGTTATGTGTAATGTTGTATGAAATTTGGACTGTGGAAGGGTAAATTTGATAGATCTCGTAGCAGAGAAAGCCATTGCAGATCTGAGAGTTCTGGTTTCTGGTCATACGCGTATGGCACTAGGCAATACGCGTATGAGATGGCTGGTACGCGTATGGCACTAGGCAATACGCGTATGGATGAGGAAGATGATGTTTTGAACGTGTTTTGGTCTCTGTTGGTACGCGTATGGGAATGTGATACGCGTAGCATACGCGTATGGGCGTGGGCATTACGCGTATGGATTTGGTCAGGCGTGGGCAATACGCGTATGGGCATAGGCAATACGCGTATGGGCAGAATTGTGATTTTTCTATGCTGTTGTTGTGCAGTTTTTGGTTGTTTAGGCTGAGTGATGTACTTAGCTGATGTATGATGTAGCAGGGATCATTTCCCGTTGTTTTGAGTAGTATAGGTATTAGTAGAATGTGCTAATACTGTATTTGATTATGTGGCATGATGTGATATGCTTTTGTGATAAAATGTATTAATGATGTGTGATGATAAGCATGATGCTGTGAATGTATCAGTTATGTATGCATTTGTGAATAGACTGTTTTATGGCTTAGAGTGTGAGCTTATGTCTATTCTTGAATTGTTGCTGTTGTGGTTGCATTGCTAGGTGATTAGCATGCTTATTCTAGCCTTTGGGGCTGTAGCTAATTCCCATGGTGAGGAATTAGTGAGTGAACCATGGTGGGTTTGTTGTTGATGTTTGCATGCTAGATGATTAGTGTGCATAGTCTAGCCTTCGGGGCTGTAGCTAATTCCCATGGTGAGGAATTGGTGAGTGAGTCATTAGATCTCAAATGAGTGGGACTAGTGAGCTTAGTAGCCGTATCTGGATTTGATCGGTGAGCTTGAACTGTATGTTCAAGAATAGTCGGTACCGCATGTGTGGAGTCTCATTTCATAATGAATGTATGGCATATAATATGAATGGATGTATTCCAGTATTATATGTGTGTTATGTGTTGTGTTGTTGATGTTGAGTATGGTTGAGGTTATACATATGCTATATATATTACTGTTGAATATGATGTTTGAACGGATATTGCCGTTGCGGAGTGTGTAGTCTGATTAGGGTGAATTGATGTGTTATTTACTTAGCATTACATGTTGTTCTATAATGCTTATTATATTGATTGAGGAACTCACCCTTACATCTATTTTTCAGGTAACGAGCAGTGAGTTGAGTAGAAGCTAGTGCTATGGAGTCTAGTGTCGTCCTTAGTGGGTCATGCTCTGGTAGATGTAACATCGGGAGGGAATGTTTGACTACGTTTTAAGTTAGTTGTTGATTCAACTTTACATGTAATGTAGTACATGATTTGAATGTCGATGTTTTGTACCCGCTGCGAATTATGCAAAAGAGTCTTATTTTGATTTAATAAATGAGCATGACAGGATGTTTTGATAATTGTTGTGAAATGATTGTGTGACACCCTTCGGGGCATAATTACTTTGATTGATATGTTATTATTTTAACTAAATATTTTGGGGTATTTAGAAGGGTGTTACAGTACCCAAGACATTTGATTGAATCGTGTAATGATGAAAACGTTGTTGTCAAACATATGACATTTGATTGAATAGTATGAATGATGAAAACGTTGTTGTCAAACATATGACATTTGATTGAATTGTGTGAATGATGAAAATGTTATTGTTAAACCTATGAAATTTGATTGAATTGTGTGAATGATGAAAATGTTATTGTTAAACCTACGAAATTTGATTGAATTGTGTGAATGATGAAGATGTTGTTGTTAAACCTATGAAATTTGATTGAATTGTGTGAATGATGAAAATGTTGTTGTTAAACTTATGAAATTTGATTGAATTATGTGAATGATGAAAATGTTGATGTTAAACCTATGAAATTTGATTGAATGGTGCGAATGATGAAGAAAATGTTATTGTTAAACCTATGAAATTTGATTGAATTGTGTGAATGATGGAAATGTTGATGTTAAACCTATGAAATTTGATTGAATTGTGCGAATGATGCAAATGTTGTTGTTAAACCCATGAAATTTGATTGAATTGTGTGAATGATGAAAATATTGATGTTAAACCCATGAAATGTGATTGAATTGTGCGAATGATGAAGAAAATGTTGTTGTTAAACCTATGAAATTTGATTGACATGTGTGAATGATGCAAATGTTGTTGTTAAACCCATTAAATTTTATTGAATTGTTTGAATGATAATGATGTTATTGTCAATCCTATCAAATTTGATTGAATTGTGTGAATGATGAAAATGTTGTTGTTAAACCTATGAAATTTGATTGAATTGTGTGAATGATGAAAATGTTGTTGTTAAACCGATGAAATTTGATTGAATTGTGTGAATGATGAAAATGTTATTGTTAAACCTATGAAATTTGATTGAATTGTGTGAATGATGGAAATGTTGATGTTAAACCTATGAAATTTGATTGAATTGTGCGAATGATGCAAATGTTGTTGTTAAACCCATGAAATTTGATTGAATTGTGTGAATGATGAAAATATTGATGTTAAACCCATGAAATTTGATTGAATGGTGCGAATGATGAAGAAAATGTTATTGTTAAACCTATGAAATTTGATTGAATTGTGTGAATGATGGAAATGTTGATGTTAAACCTATGAAATTTGATTGAATTGTGCGAATGATGCAAATGTTGTTGTTAAACCCATGAAATTTGATTGAATTGTGTGAATGATGAAAATATTGATGTTAAACCCATGAAATTTGATTGAATTGTGCGAATGATGAAGAAAATGTTGTTGTTAAACCTATGAAATTTGATTGACATGTGTGAATGATGCAAATGTTGTTGTTAAACCCATTAAATTTGATTGAATTGTTTGAATGATAATGATGTTATTGTCAATCCTATGAAATTTGATTGAATTGTGTGAATGATGAAAATGTTGTTAAACCGATGAAATTTGATTGAATTGTGTGAATGATGAAAATGTTGTTGTTAAACCTATGAAATTTGATTGAATTGTGTGAATGGTGAAAATGTTGTTGTTAAATCGATGAAAATTGATTGAATTGTGTGAATGATGAAAATGTTGTTATTAAACCTATGAAATTTGATTGAATTGTCTGAATGATGAAAACGTTGATGTTCAACCTATCAAATTTGATTGAATTGTGGGAATGATGAAAAATGTTGTTGTTAAACCCATGAAATTTGACTGAGTTGTATGAATGATGAAAACGTTGATGTTAAACTTATGAAATTTGATTGAATTGTGTGAATGATGAAAATGTTGATGTTAAACCAATGAAATTTGATTGAATGGTGCGAATGATGAAGAAAATGTTGTTGTTAAACCTATGAAAGTGGATTGAATAATGTGAATGATGAAGATGTTGTTGCTAAACCTATGACATTTGATTGAATTGTGTGAATGATGAAAATGTTGTTGTTAAACCTATGACATTTGATTGAATTGTGTTAATGATGAAAACGTTGATGTTAAACATATGAAATTTGATTGAATTGTGCGAATGATGAAGATGTTATTGTTAAACCTATGAAATTTGATTGAATTGTGTCAATGATGAAAATATTGTTGTTAAACCCACGAAATTTGATTGAATTGTGCGAGTGATGAAAATGTTGTTGTTAAACCTATGAAATTTGATTGAATTGTGTGAATGATGGAACTGTTGATGTTAAACCTATGAAATTTGATTGTATTGTGCGAATGATGCAAATGTTGTTGTTAAACCCATGAAATTTGATTGAATTGTGTGAATGATGAAAACATTGATGTTAAACCTATGAAATTTAATTGAATTGTGTGAATGATGAAAAATGTTGTTGTTAAACCCATGATATTTGATTGAACTGTGGGAATAATGAAAACGTTGATCTTAAACCTATGAAATTTGATTGAATTGTGTGAATAATGAAAATATTGATGTTAAGCCCATGAAATTTGATTGAATTGTGCGAATGATGAAGAAAATGTTGTTGTTAAACCTATGAAATTTGATTGACATGCGTGAATGATGCAAATGTTGTTGTTAAACCCATTAAATTTGATTGAATTGTGTGAATGATAATGATGTTATTGTCAAACCTATGAAATTTGATTGAATTGTGTGAATGATGAAAATGTTGTTGTTAAACCGATGAAATTTGATTGAATGGTGCGAATGATGAAGATGTTGTTGTTAAACCTATGACATTTGATTGAATTGTGTGAATGATGAAAATGTTGTTGTTAAACCTATGACATTTGATTGAATTGTGTGAATGATGAAAACGTTGATGTTAAACATATGAAATTTGATTGAATTATGCAAATGATGAAGATGTTGTTGTTAAACCTATGAAATTTGATTGAATTGTGTCAATGATGAAAATATTGTTGTTAAACCCACGAAATTTGATTGAATTGTGCGAGTGATGAAAATGTTGTTGTTAAACCTATGAAATTTGATTGAATTGTGTGAATGATGGAAATGTTGATGTTAAACCTATGAAATTTGATTGAATTGTGCGAATGATGCAAATGTTGTTGTTAAACCCATGAAATTTGATTGAATTGTGTGAATGATGAAAACATTGATGTTAAACCTATGAAATTTAATTGAATTCTGTGAATCCTGAAAAATGTTGTTGTTAAACCCTTGATATTTGATTGAATTGTGCAAATGATGAAAACGTTGAACTTAAACCTATGAAATTTGATTGAATTGTGTGAATGATGAAAATATTGATGTTAAACCCATGAAATTTGATTGAATTGTGCGAATGATGAAGAAAATGTTGTTGTTAAACCTATAAAATTTGATTGACATGTGTGAATGATGCAAATGTTGTTGTTAAACCCATTAAATTTGATTGAATTGTGTGAATGATAATGATGTTATTGTCAAACCTATGAAATTTGATTGAATTATGTGAATGATGAAAACGTTGATGTTAAACCTATGAAATTTGATTGAATTGTGCGAATGATGCAAATGTTGTTGTTAAACCCTTGAAATTTGATTGAATTGTGTGAATGATGAAAATATTGATGTTAAACCCATGAAATTTGATTGAATGGTGCGAATGATGAAGAAAATGTTATTGTTAAACCTATGAAATTTGATTGAATTGTGTGAATGATGGAAATGTTGATGTTAAACCTATGAAATTTGATTGAATTGTGCGAATGATGCAAATGTAGTTGTTAAACCCATGAAATTTGATTGAATTGTGTGAATGATGAAAATATTGATGTTAAACCCATGAAATTTGATTGAATTGTGCGAATGATGAAGAAAATGTTGTTGTTAAACCTATGAAATTTGATTGACATGTGTGAATGATGCAAATGTTGTTGTTAAACCCATTAAATTTGATTGAATTGTTTGAATGATAATGATGTTATTGTCAATCCTATGAAATTTGATTGAATTGTGTGAATGATGGAACTGTTGATGTTAAACCTATGAAATTTGATTGAATTGTGCGAATGATGCAAATGTTGTTGTTAAACCCATGAAATTTGATTGAATTGTGTGAATGATGAAAAAATTGATGTTAAACCTATGAAATTTAATTGAATTGTGTGAATGATGAAAAATGTTGTTGTTAAACCCATGATATTTGATTGAACTGTGGGAATAATGAAAACGTTGATCTTAAACCTATGAAATTTGATTGAATTGTGTGAATAATGAAAATATTGATGTTAAGCCCATGAAATTTGATTGAATTGTGCGAATGATGAAGAAAATGTTGTTGTTAAACTATGAAATTTGATTGACATGCGTGAATGATGCAAATGTTGTTGTTAAACCCATTAAATTTGATTGAATTGTGTGAATGATAATGATGTTATTGTCAAACCTATGAAATTTGATTGAATTGTGTGAATGATGAAAATGTTGTTGTTAAACCGATGAAATTTGATTGAATGGTGCGAATGATGAAGATGTTGTTGTTAAACCTATGACATTTGATTGAATTGTGTGAATAATGAAAATGTTGTTGTTAAACCTATGACATTTGATTGAATTGTGTGAATGATGAAAACGTTGATGTTAAACATATGAAATTTGATTGAATTATGCAAATGATGAAGATGTTGTTGTTAAACCTATGAAATTTGATTGAATTGTGTCAATGATGAAAATATTGTTGTTAACCCACGAAATTGATTGAATTGTGCGAGTGATGAAAATGTTGTTGTTAAACCTATGAAATTTGATTGAATTGTGTGAATGATGGAAATGTTGATGTTAAACCTATGAAATTTGATTGAATTGTGCGAATGATGCAAATGTTGTTGTTAAACCCATGAAATTTGATTGAATTGTGTGAATGATGAAAACATTGATGTTAAACCTATGAAATTTAATTGAATTCTGTGAATCCTGAAAAATGTTGTTGTTAAACCCTTGATATTTGATTGAATTGTGCGAATGATGAAAACGTTGAACTTAAACCTATGAAATTTGATTGAATTGTGTGAATGATGAAAATATTGATGTTAAACCCATGAAATTTGATTGAATTGTGCGAATGATGAAGAAAATGTTGTTGTTAAACCTATAAAATTTGATTGACATGTGTGAATGATGCAAATGTTGTTGTTAAACCCATTAAATTTGATTGAATTGTGTGAATGATAATGATGTTATTGTGAAACCTATGAAATTTGATTGAATTATGTGAATGATGAAAACGTTGATGTTAAACCTATGAAATTTGATTGAATTGTGCGAATGATGCAAATGTTGTTGTTAAACCCATGAAATTTGATTGAATTGTGTGAATGATGAAAATATTGATGTTAAACCCATGAAATTTGATTGAATGGTGCGAATGATGAAGAAAATGTTATTGTTAAACCTATGAAATTTGATTGAATTGTGTGAATGATGGAAATGTTGATGTTAAACCTATGAAATTTGATTGAATTGTGCGAATGATGCAAATGTTGTTGTTAAACCCATGAAATTTGATTGAATGTTGAACGATAATGATGTTTATTTCAAACCTATGAAATTTGATTGAATTGTGTGAATGATGAAATATTGATGTTAAACCCAATGAAATTTGATTGAATTGTGCGAATGATGAAGAAAATGTTGTTGTTAAACCTATGAAATTTGATTGACATGCGTGAATGATGCAAATGTTGTTGTTAAACCCATTAAATTTGATTGAATTGTGTGAATGATAATGATGTTATTGTCAAACCTATGAAATTTGATTGAATTGTGTGAATGATGAAAATGTTGTTGTTAAACCGATGAAATTTGATTGAATGGTGCGAATGATGAAGATGTTGTTGCTAAACCTATGACATTTGATTGAATTGTGTGAATAATGAAAATGTTGTTGTTAAATTGATGAAATTTGATTGAATTGTGTGAATGATGAAAATGTTGTTATTAAATCTATGAAATTTGATTGAATTGTGTGAATGATGAAAACGTTGATGTTCAACCTATGAAATTTGATTGAATTGGTGGAGTGATGAAAAATGTTGTTGTTAAACCCATTAAATTTTATTGAATTGTTTGAATGATAATGATGTTATTGTCAATCCTATCAAATTTGATTGAATTGTGTGAATGATGAAAATGTTGTTGTTAAACCTATGAAATTTGATTGAATTGTGTGAATGATGAAATGTTGTGTTAAACCGATGAAATTTGATTGAAATTGGTGAATGATGAAAATGTTATTGTTAAACCTATGAAATTTGATTGAATTGTGTGAATGATGGAAATGTTGATGTAAACCTATGAAATTTGATTGAATTGTGCGAATGATGCAAAGTTGTTGTTTAAACCCATGAAATTTGATTGAATTGTGTGAATGATGAAAATATTGATGTTAAACCCATGAATTTGATTGAATGGTGCGAATGATGAAGAAAATGTTATTGTTAACCTATGAAATTTGATTGAATTGTGTGAATGATGGAAATGAATGATGGTTAAATGTTGGTTAACTATGAAATTTGATTGAATTTGTGCGAATGATGCAAATGTTGTTGTTAAACCCATGAAATTTGATTGAATTGTGTGAATGATGAAAATATTGATGTTAAAACCCATGAAATTTGATTGAATTGTGCGAATGATGAAGAAAAGTTGTGTTGTTAAACTATGAAATTTGATTGACATGTGTGAATGATGCAAATGTGTTGTTGTTAAACCCATTTAATTTGATTGATTGTTTGAATGATAATGATGTTATTGTCAATCCTATGAAATTTGATTGAATTGTGTGAATGATGAAAATGTTGTTGTTAAACCGATGAAATTGATTGAATTGTGTGAATGATGAAAATGTTGTTGTTAACCTATGAAATTTGATTGAATTGTGTGAATGGTGAAAATGTTGTTGTTAAATCGATGAAAATTGATTGAATTGTGTGAATGATGAAAATGTTGTTATTAAACCTATGAAATTTGATTGAATTGTCTGAATGATGAAACGTTGATGTTCAACCTATCAAATTTGATTGAATTGTGGGATGATGATGAAAAAGTGTTGTTGTTAAACCCATGAAATTTGACTGAGTTGTATGAATGATGAAAACGTGATGTTAAACTTATGAAAATTTGATTGAATTGTGTGAATGATGAAAATGTTGTTGTTAAACCAATGAAATTTGATTGAATGGTGCGAATGATGAAGAAATGTTGTTGTTAAACCTATGAAAGTGGATGAATAATGTGAATGATGAAGATGTTGTTGCTAAACCTATGACATTTGATTGAATTGTGTGAATGATGAAATGTTGTTGTTAACCTATGACATTGGATTGAATTGTGTTAATGATGAAAACGTTGATGTTAAACATATGAAATTTGATTGAATTATGCGAATGATGAAGATGTTATTGTAAACCTATGAAATTTGATTGAATTGTGTCAATGATGAAAATATTGTTGTTAAACCCACGAAATTCGATTGAATTGGTGCGAGTGATGAAATGTTGTTGTAAACTATGAAATTTGATTGAATTGTGTGAATGATGGAACTGTTGATGTTAAACCTATGAAATTTGATTGAATTGTGCGAATGATGCAAATGTTGTTGTTAAACCCATGAAATTTGATTGAATTGTGTGAATGATGAAAACATTGATGTTAAACCTATGAAATTTAATGAATTGTGTGAATGATGAAAAATGTTGTTGTTAAACCCATGATATTTGATTGAACTGTGGGAATAATGAAAACGTTGATCTTAAACCTATGAAATTTGATTGAATGTGTGAATAATGAAAATATTGATGTTAAGCCCATGAAATTTGATTGAATGAGCGAATGATGAAGAAAATGTTGTTGTTAAACCTATGAAATTTGATTGACATGCGTGAATGATGCAAATGTTGTTGTTAAACCCATTAAATTTGATTGAATTGTGTGAATGATAATGATGTTATTGTCAAACCTATGAAATTTGATTGAATTGTGTGAATGATGAAATGTTGTTGTTAAACCGATGAAATTTGATTGAATGGTGCGAATGATGAAGATGTTGTTGTTAAACCTATGACATTTGATTGAATTGTGTGAATAATGAAAATGTTGTTGTTAAACCTATGACATTTGATTGAATTGTGTGAATGATGAAAACGTTGATGTTAAACATGAAATTTGATTGAATTATGCAAATGATGAAGATGTTGTTGTGTTAAACCTATGAAATTTGATTGAATTGTGTCAATGATGAAAATATTGTTGTTAAACCCACGAAATTTGATTGAATTGTGCGAGTGATGAAAATGTTGTTGTTAAACCTATGAAATTTGATTGAATTGTGTGAATGATGGAAATGTTGATGTTAAACCTATGAAATTTGATTGAATTGTGCGAATGATGCAAATGTTGTTGTTAAACCCATGAAATTTGATTGAATTGTGTGAATGATGAAAACATTGATGTTAAACCTATGAAATTAATTGAATTCTGTGAATCCTGAAAAATGTTGTTGTTAAACCCTTGATATTTGATTGAATTGTACGAATGATGAAAACGTTGAACTTAAACCTATGAAATTTGATTGAATTGTGTGAATGATGAAAATATTGATGTTAAAAACCATGAAATTTGATTGAATTGTGCGAATGATGAAGAAAATGTTGTTGTTAAACCTAAAATTTGATTGACATGTGTGAATGATGCAAATGTTGTTGTTAAACCCATTAATTTGATTGAATTGTGTGAATGATAATGATGTTATTGTCAAACCTATGAAATTTGATTGAATTATGTGAATGATGAAAACGTTGATGTTAAACCTATGAAATTTGATTGAATTGTGCGAATGATGCAAATGTTGTTGTTAAACCCTTGAAATTTGATTGAATTGTGTGAATGATGAAAATATTGATGTTAAACCCATGAAATTTGATTGAATGGTGCGAATGATGAAGAAAATGTTATTGTTAAACCTATGAAATTTGATTGAATTGTGTGAATGATGGAAATGTTGATGTTAAACCTATGAAATTGATTGAATTGTGCGAATGATGCAAATGTTGTTGTTTAAACCATGAAATTTGATTGAATTGTGTGAATGATGAAAATTGATGTTAAACCCATGAAATTTGATTGAATTGTGCGAATGATGAAGAAAATGTGTTGTTAAACTATGAAATTTGATTGACATGTGTGAATGATGCAAATGTTGTTGTTAAA